>NC_043017.1:29308977-29313977 GCF_006345805.1 Octopus sinensis
GTATGATATGTAGAGATCTGTTAAATAATCATTTCCAACTTTCACATTTCGACAGGTGATTATTAAAATTATTCTAAAAGTTGAATTTCTGATCAGATGTTGAATATCTCCTTAACAATCCAACTTTTGCTAATAGCTATACATGAAGAATATTTTCCCTTTGTTTCCAATTGTTAAAATAACTAATAATTTTCGTTTGAGATTTTAAATGACGAAATGGTTTATAAGCGTGATTATATTATCCGTTGTAATTCAGACTTCTCTGTTATACTTCGTAGTTCCCATGCATCAATTCTGTTCATTAATCTTCTTTATTGATGGATATCTTTGTCATGCATGACATATTGTTGCCTTATTTTTCTGTGATGGATATTATCTTATGCTTTGCCTTAAAACCTTTCGTTAGCATTAGAAGAGGTTTTGTGTGGGAAATTATGGAAGATATGTTTGTTTGTAACCTGTGAAGTGTGCTGAAAATTGAATTTGAAAACGAATTGTCAAAGTGTGTCTTAACGTCTCTGAATTTATGCGGCGAAGCCTGACTCATGATAGATTAACGTCATATGAGTGTACACACACACGCACACACAGGGACGCCTAATACGGATCCCAATATTCAGCTCTGAAATTGGAACCTAACGGATGACCAGTTATAGAACTTTGCATACCGATTCGTTTAGGTAATCAGTAAACTAATCCCTTCATATTCTCTCTCTCACTCTCTCTATTTATCTATCTATCTCTCATATATATATATATATATATATATTTCTTTACTGCCCACAAGGGGCTAAACATAGAGGGGAGAAACAAGGACAGACAAAGGGATTAAGTCGATTATATCATCCCCAGTGCGTAACTGTTACTTTATTTATCGACCCGAAAGGATGAAAGGTAAAGTCGACCGCGGCGGAATTTGAAATCAGAACGTAACGACAGACGAAATACCGCTAAGCATTTCGCCCGGCGCGTTAACGTTTCTGCCAGCTATATATATATATATATATATATATATATATATAGTTGGAATTTACAAATCAAAAAGCAAATGACAAAGACAGGTGTGTAAATAAGAAACAGGTGTATTAATTTAACGTTGGGGAAGGTGTGAAAGTCTTTCACAAAGGTTTGGTGATGCCAATAGGAAAATAGAACTAAAAATATGAGAATAAATATGTCCTCTTACTAATCTGCAGACGTAACTGGGTGACTCCGGCTTTATAAAACGCATTTATAAAATATGATATAATACAAACTTATATATGTGTGTATGCTTGTATGTGTGTGCGTAAGTATATACTCAATCGATTTACTGTGTTCAGGTTTCGTTCCAAATGTAAATAGATTTCTGAACATACAACTTCATATTCTTTCGAAGGCGAAATTTATTCGAGATTTAAACAACAATTACGAAAATCGATTATGTGTACATTAAATCGCGAATCGATGGTGGATCTTACGTTGTATAACTGAGAAAAAGAAATAATAGAGAAAAAATTCAGCCTACATATTTTTCAATCGAAAACCTCTATCTAACCTCTTACGAACCATAAGAATCTGTTGTAATTTTTTTCTTTCGTAAGAATAAACGTATAAAAAGCAAGATTTATTTAGTATTTTCCCCCCATGAAAGCCAACCACAGATTTCTTGGTTGCCTCGCTCGGTTTATGTTCTCCAAATATTTTTCTGCCTGTTCTTTTATCATAATTTCGATATGGCATTTATAGCAAAGTAGGCAGTAAAAAAATTCCCTACGAAATTCGGACTGAAAATATATGAGGTGTATATAACGTGAGGTGGTGTGGTAAGGAATTTGCTTCCTAACCACACACCTCCTGATTCAGTCCAACTGCGTACAACCATAGGCGACTGGACTCTGCTATAACCCAGTAACACCGTCCAAGTATTGTGAGTGAATTTATAAGACGTAAACTGAAAGAAGTTTGTTTATATCTATCTATCTATCTATCTATCTATCGATCCCTATTGATCGTTCCTTTTTTTTCTCCTCTTCCCCTTTTTCTTCTTTTTTCATTTCTCTTTTCTTTTGTTCCTTTCCCTTTCTTTTTTTTTTTTTCTTTTATTCTTTTTATTTTTTATTCTATTTTTTTTTACGCCACCCCCTTTTTTTCATCCCCCAAAAGAAAAGCTCTGCCTTGTAACTTGTCCCATCTGTGTGCAGCCCTGTGTGGCCAATAAAGAAACTTATCTATTTATCTATCTATCTATCTATATATATATATATATATATATATTATATATATATATATATATATATATAGGGAGAGTTTACGAAAAAAACAAAAGAAGACATGTGGTGTACAAAACAAACAGATGTATTAGTATAGCGCTCAGGAATAGAAAAAGTCTTTTACGTTTCGAGCCTACGCTCTTCTACAGAAAGAGACACAGAAAAAACAAGGAGAGAAAAAAATGCATGTAGTGGCTAACGATCTATCATGGCGACTGCCAGACAGAAGGATCACAAAAGCTTATGACGATCACCGTGCAATGACTTATGAAAATAGTCTAATAAAGGGGAATATAAGTCCCCGACAGATAAAAAAGGAAAGGCCTTCCTATCCGTTAAATATATATATTTAACGGAGGCCTCGAAAGACATTTTAAGATCCACAAATATCAAGTCTTAACTACAGTTCTTGGTGGTCTAAAGCAGATATGCATTTTATGTGGGTATCTTTTCAAAACAATGAGTGCTTTAAAAATCACATCAGACGCCATGATAGATCTAAAGTGTAAGTACAAGCGGTGGTCAAACTCTGTATAAGGAGTAGACAACCACCATATATATATAGTGGCTGTGTGGTAAGTAGCTTGCTTACCAACCACATGGTTCCGGGTTCAGTCCCACTGCGTGGCATCTTGGGCAAGTGTCTTCTACTATAGCCTCGGGCCGACCAAAGCCTTGTGAGTGGATTTGGTAGACGGAAACTGAAAGAAGCCTGTCGTATATATGTATATATATATATAATATATATATATATATATATATATGTGTGTGTGTGTGTGTCTGTGTTTGTTCCCCTAGCATTGCTTGACAACCGATGCTGGTGTGTTTACGTCCCCGTCACTTAGCGGTTCGGCAAAAAGAGACCGATAGAATAAGAACTGGGCTTACAAAAACAAAAAAAAAGTCCCGGGGTCGAGTTGCTCGATTAAAGGCGGTGCTCCAGCATGGCCGCAGTCAAATGACTGAAACAAGTAAAAGAGTAAAAGAGTATATATGTATATATATATATATATATATACATACATGCATACGTATGTATGTATGTATGTATGTGTGTGTGTGTGTGTGTGTGTATGTATGTATGTATGTATGTATGCCTTTATATATATATTTGTCTGCAATACCTCAGTATGAAAATTTGTTTTGTTCACCTTATTGTAACTAAGCGGTTCGGCAAAGAGTTACCGATAGAATAAGTACCTGGCCTAAAATCAAAATGCACTGTTTTCGCTCAAGTTAACTAAGTACTTAAGAGTGGCGTCCTAGCATGGCCGCGGTCCAATGAGTGAAAGAATTAAAGGACGTAAACACACCAGCATCGGTTGTCAAGCGATGTTGCTGGGAGGACAAACAGACACAAATACACACACATAAGGCAATCCGAAACTTAACCCACTTTTCGAATTTGTTTTTTTGTGGATTGCAAGAAAAGAAAAATGAAGATGGAAAGTTGATTGAAATTGAACGGAATGCGTAAATATGATTTGTAACACACACTTCGTATATAAGTTGCAATCATCTGCTCGTTCGTTCGCCCGTTACACATTAGTTTGCGATGTGGAGGTGGAGTGGATAAGAGATGCAGTAAGTGTGATGGATAGGAGGAGGAGTGAAGAAAGAAGAGAGGGGAAAAAGTAGAGAAAAGTGGTTGATATTAATTTTCTGCTTGTTCTTTGGCCGAATGATCACGTGGTCAGCTGAAGGTAGAGGCGGAGAACGAGAGGAAAAGACGAAGGGAGACAACGAGGGAGAGAGAGAAGTGTTAACGACATGTCATCGAATGGGAATGAATACTTATCACGTGATTAAAAAGTTAGCTGAGGGGAAAGGTAGAGAGAGAGAGGGAGAAAGAGAGAAAGATGGACAAGCGAGGTAGCCATTTAGAGAGACAGAGAGGGGAGATAACAGTGGTGGTGGTGGTGTGTTGATAATGAAAAGAATTTTTTTCCTTTATTGAACTAATTTTTTATAGGAACAATAACTCTTTTACTCTTTTACTTGTTTCAGTCATTTGACTGCGGCCATGCTGGAGCACTGCCTTTAGTCGAGCAAATCGACCCCAGGACTTATTCTTTGTAAGCCCAGTACTTATTCTACCGGTCTCTTTTGCCGAACCGCTCAGATACAGGGACGTAAACACACCAGCATCGGTTGTCAAGCGATGTTGGTGGGGGGACAAACAGACACAAATACACACAGATACATATATATATATATAAGTTTATACGACGAGCGTATTACAGTTTCCGTCTACCAAATCCACTCCCAAGGCTTTGGTCGGCCCGAGGCTATAGTAGAAGACACTTGCCCAAGGTGCCATGTAGTGGGACTGAACCCAGAACCATATGGTTGGTAATCAAGCTGCTTACCACACTGCCACTCCTGTGCCAATATTTTTCTTTTTCAAGAGCAATTGTTTTTCTCACTATTTTACGGCGATAAACTCCACATTGACCTTATTTTCTGATAAATCCACTCACAAGGCAGGCTTTGTTTGGCCCGTAGCTCTAGCTGAAGACACTCGGCCAAGGTGTCAGGTGGGAAGACTGATCCTTGAACCTTGTAGCTAAGGAACAAACTGCTTACCACACAGCCAACCTTGCGCCTGTATCAACTAATAAAAAAAAATTACAACACATTTGTCTGTTTCCCGTGAAAGAAATATTTGTTGATAATTTGTTGACAGGGGAAATATTTTATATCATATTCACATGTCATAAAATATGTAGACAGATAGATACGTATGGA
>NC_043017.1:29318977-29326477 GCF_006345805.1 Octopus sinensis
CACAGTAAGGAAATTAATGCTTGATGTGGTTAACGCAAGTTGACAGTTACCTACAATTTGTCCTTCATACTATATGTGTGTGACGGCTGAAATGTTGAGGAATGAGGGCATTTGACTGCTGCGACCCCAGTGTACATGCAACTGATACTTATTACACCAAACCCGAGAGGATACAAAGGAGAATGATATGGGCATATCGATTTTGAGCTCAGAATTTAAAGTCGTTCGAAATATCGCTCAGCATTTTGTCTATGGTATTAATGAATATGACAGACTGCCTCCTTGGTAATGATTAATAAGTAGTTTATTATGCAGCCAATGTATGCAAACATTAGTTGTAGAAGTGTCTGTGTGGTAAGTTGCTTGGCTTACCTACATGAGTGAGGCATGGGAAATGGCGGGAAGGAACCTAAGACTTCGGGAGGTGGGGGAGAGACTCCGGACAAAGCGGCTCCACTCTCCCGAAGTCAGGAAGAAAAGAAAAAATGAAAGAAGAATGGGTCATCGCAGGGAAGAGATGATGTGCCGTCTGCATGTCCCGAAGTTGTGCCACCCACGGTGGAAGAAACGACCCCACCCTTAAAGATGATGAATTAATTATCTTTTTCTACAAGGGTGGGGAGGTGGAAAAAATAGTAGAAGAACATAGACAATAAATATGCCATTCACACGGGATCCCGAATGGCCTTCGCAGATAGCTGTAGAGGTCATAAGGTTTCCCTTGTGGAAAAGGCTTAAAGGATTTGGGGGAGGGTGTCACATATGGCCGGGTGGCCCTTACACGACTTACATGTCCTACATGAGTGAAGCATGGGAAATGGCAGGATACAGGAACTTAAGCAGCATTGAAGATAATGATGAATATATCGATGGATACATTGAAGAGTAGGAGGGTTTGACACCTCATCTTATTGTATTATTTCAATCTTTTAATCTTTTTATTAGTTTTTTTAAATTCATTTTTTATTCGTTTTCTTGCTGTGTTTTCTTATGTGTTTTTAAAAAGAGTTCCAGTCTAAGGTTAAATTAATCGTATATAAAATATATTTTAGTAAATTTTAAAATGTTACCATAAGAACTCGTATAACATTCTTGTTTGTCTTGTGTTGTCCCATTCTGTATAAGATCGTCCTTATCATAATAAAAATTCCATCGTATTGTACTATTTGTCGTGGTTTATAACCTCAATTGTTGTTTAAAAATTAAAAAAAAACATGTTAAGTAAGAGGTTTTAGTGCCTCCTTCTTGTAAGAGATTTGAAACCTCATACAAATTTTTAAAAAAAGAAAATATGTTTTCGAGAAAAATCCAATCGGCGGGTGTTGGGTTTCGTCTCTCATTTATTCATTTTATTTCATTTTCATTCATTAATGTTTTTGTCCTGCAAAGCGACACACTCTTTGTACTATAACGACAAATTTTAGGGGAAAAAAGTAGCTTGGCTTAATTCCGCACATGCGCATTGGTGTTTTGCTTTAACACTTGAACAAGGAGGACATGAACTAGTATGCTCCGTCCTAAAACTGAAAATTAAGAAGACCATTCGAGGTAGGTGATTTTGTTTCTTTTGAGCGGGGCGTGATTTATTGTTTTGGAATTTTTTTTAGTAAATTTCGCCCAACTCTGGGAGAATTTCGCCCGCTCTCGGCGGTTATTGTTAATTTTTTGCTAGTTGAAAAAATGTTGTGGGCGTATCCCCGCTCAAAAATTAAAATTTGTTTCTGTCATTGAAAATATTTGTGGCCCATTGTGCAATTGCCATTTGGAACCATATTTTTTATTTCTTCCGTGTTTTCCCTTCTGATTTTTGAGGGTTTGAAACCTCATTTTATTGTATTATTTGTAGTGGTTTATAACCTCCATTGTGTGTTTAAAAAAACCCAAAACATGTTAAGTAAGAGGTTTTAGTGCCTCCTTCTTCTAAGAGATTTGAAACCTCATATTGATTTTTTTTAAAAAAGAAAATACGTTTTCGAGAAAAATCCAATCGGTGAGTGTTGGGTTTCGTCTCTCATTTATTCATTTTCATTTCTTAATGTGTTTGTCCAGCCCGCAAGGCTACGCACTCTTTGTACTGTCTATATAACAAATTTTATAAAATAAAGTAGCTTGGCTTAATTCCGAGCATGTACATTGGTGTTTTGCTTCAACATTTGTACAAGGAGGACATAAGCTAGTGTGCTCCGTCCTAAAACTGACAATTAAGAAGTCCATTCGAGGTAGGTGATTTTGTTTATTTATTGTGATTCTTTGTTTTGGGCAGGATTTATTGTTTTGGAATTTTTTTCAGCAAATTTCGCCTGCTCTCGGCGGCTATTGTGATTTGTTTTGCTTGTTGAAAAAAAGTTGGGGGCGTATCCCTGCTCAAAAAATGAAGTTTGTTTCAGTCATTGAAAATTTGTGTGGCCCATTGTGGCAAAGATTAGTCTTCTGTGGATTTAAGATTCCTGTGGGCGGAAATGTGTAGTTGCCATTTGGAACCATATTTTTTTATTTCTTCCGTGTTTTCCCTTCTGTTTTTTGAGGGTTTGAAACCTCATTTTATTGTATTATTTGTAGCGGTTTATAACCTCAATTGTGTGTTTAAAAAAACATGTTAAGTAAAAGATTTGAAACCTCATATTGATTTAAGAAAAAAAAAAATATGTTTTCGAGAAAAATCCAATCGGTGGGTGTTGGGTTTCGTCTCTCATTTATTCATTTTATTTCATTGTCATTTATCAATGTGTATGTCCAGCCCGCAAAGCTACCCAACCTTTTGTATTGCCTTTATGGCAAATTTGATAAAATAAAGTAGCTTGCTTACCAACCACATGGTTCTGGGTTCAGTCCCATTGCGTCTCATCTTGGGCAAGTGTCTTCTACTTTAGCCTCGGGTCGCCCAAGGCCTTGTGAATGGATTTAGTAGACGGACACTGAAAGAAGCCCGTCGTATGTATATATATATATATATATATATGTTTGTGTGACTGTTTTGTCCCCTCCAAACTTGACAACCGATGCTGGTGTCTTTACGTCCCCACAACTTAGAGGTTCGGCAAAAGAGACCGATAGAATATGTACTAGACTTACAAAGAATAAGTCATGGGATCGATTTGCTCGACTAAAGGCGGTGTTCCAGCATGGCCACAGTCAAATGACTGAAACAATTAAAAGAGTGCCATATCTTTGTGTACACATATTGCGTTACACTTTTGGTCTTCTACTATAGCCTCGGGCCTTGTGAGTGGATTTGGTAGACGGAAACTGAAAGAAGCCCGTCGTATATATACATATATATGTGTGTGTATGTGTTTGGATGTCTGTGTTTGTCCCCCTAGCATTGCTTGACAACCGATGCTGGTGTGTTTACGTCGCCGTCACATAGAGGTTCGGCAAAAAAGACCGATAGAATATGCACTAGGCTTACAAAGAATAAGTCATGGGATCGATTTGCTCGACTAAAGGCGGTGCTCCAGCATGGCTGCAGTCAAATGACTGAAACAAGTAAAAGAGTGGTATATCTTTGTGTACACATACAACCACGCAATGAAAGCAAGATTGGTGCTGTACGAACATCAAGATCAGAGGAAAATTATAATATCTCGATATTCTCTCTGCTTTTACTAGACTAAAGAAAGCAAACAGCAGTCACTATACTGAAATGCTAAAACAGTTTTCTGTTTCTCAACAAATAGATTCATAGCTTATTGATGTTTATCGCTTGCAGTTCCCTTTATATTAAATGACAGATGCAAGTTTTCACGTAGGTTATGGATGCACAAGGTTTCAGAGCTTTATTCGGAGAAACTAACTTGGGAATGTTAATGTGCGTTTGAATATGAGCGCTTCTAGCAGCAACGACAGAGATATAAAAGGCATGTTTAATATAAAGGTATGGCTGTATGGATTAGGAGCTCGCTTAGCAATCATGTAGTTTCGGTTTCGGTCCCACTGTGCAGCACATTGGACAATTGCTTTTCTTTTTGTTTTTGGTTTTTGTAGCTGTTGGCCGACTAATCCCTTATGAGTGAATTTGGTTTACGGAAATTGTGTGGAAGCCCGTTGTATAAAATATAATTTACTTTTTACTGGTTTCAGCTAAAGACCATGTCCTTGTTGCGATATATATATATATACATGTTTATGCATGTGTGTGTGCGTGAGTGTCTTTGTATCTATATTTGTTCCCTCCACTACCGGGCAATCTCTGCTGGTTTGGTTCCATTGGAAAAATAGACTAACAGAATGAATGTCCCTGTTTAAATTCGACCTCCAGCACAAGTACTGGGGGTCGAATTTTAAATGACTAAAACCTTTCAACGAGCTGTCCAAGCATGACCGCAGTCCAATGATGGAAACAACCCCAAGGTAGGATAAAAGACATAAAGTTGTTGGTGTTGTTGCTATTGCTATTTAGAACCCCTACGCCCACAATGTTATGGTCGAGTAAACTTGATAAAGCCATCATGGCTTAAAGTAACTCATCGTTCTGTGTGCTTTGATAGTATACGTAAAACTACATCAGGCAATTTGTCAATACTTTGGGAGGAAAGAATGTGATATATGTGGGACAATGGCTGTTATTTCTATTAGGTTAATATAATTTGTCCCTTCAGTAAGTCAATATGCTGCGATCACAAGGCGGCGAGCTGGCAGAAACGTTAGCACGCCGGGCGAGATGCTTAGCGGTATTTCGTCTGTCTTTACGTTCTGAGTTCCCAATTCCACCGAGGTCGACTTTGATTTTCATCCTTTCGGGGTCGATTAAATAAGTACCAGTTACGCACTGGGGTCAATATAATCGACTTAATCCGTTTGTCTGTCCTTGTTTGTTCTCTCTGTGTTTATCCCCTTTTGTGTAGTAAAGAAATAGGTATTTCGTCTGTCGCTACTTTCTGAGTTCAAATTCCGCCGAGGTCGACTTTGCCTTTCATCCTTTCGGGGTTGATAAATCAAGTACCATTTGCGTACTGGGGTCGTTCTAATCGACTGGCCCCCTCCCCCAAAATTTCGGTACTGGTGCCTAGAGTAGAAGAGAATCTACTGCAATCATTTGTTACGTTATGACCGAACTTGCGAGAAGATTTCTGCTTAGCATGAACGCTGCAATTTCGTTCGCTCCTTGTAAAGAGCAAGGTAGTTCGTAGAATCATATCAATTGATGCGATTGCTAGAAAATCTTACGTGTCACAGAACAATTGAAAGAGATGATTGCATGACCGGACGACACAGTATTTGTGTAGCAATGAGCTGCACAAATAATTTCTGTATTTCGTTACATTAAAATTCACTTCAAGGAAAGTGCTTGAAATGTAAGATCTTCTACTCCTCACCAAGCACTGACCTGACAGGACAGCCAACTAAATAATGTGTTTATACTGTCTTCGACGTAGGCATTCACTGGTTTCCGTGGGATGTGAACTTTATTTCAATAGCTAATTAAAATGCTTCACTTGGGAAAGAAACGTGTGAGCAACGTCAGAATCGTTACATCTTTAAACATTGCATTGAAATTGCTTGCGTTGAGACACACTGCATTTTAAACAATCACTAAACCTAATTTTTGTTTTTCGGGTATGTATTTTCCAGGCAAGTGATTTGACCTGAGACTGTGAGTCGAAATTAAAACGCTTACAACCTGGAACACATATCTTAGCCATTCAAACAACAAACATACATTTTTTTAAACTTCGTGTAAACGTTATTAGGTGTCCAAATTTTGGTGGCAACCTCTACGACTTGTTCACTGACACGGATCTACAGCGGTTCCACTGCAGTAAATAGCTTTTGCGTGTGTTTGAAGGACGAATAAGTGCCTTCCAATCTTTGATTGCATTCTTTTACAAAATACAATTAGACATAAAAATTTAAACAAAAACATGAGAATGTCAGTGTGTTGCAATGCACTACGCTGTAACATGTTAGTTATCAAACTTTCTTAAGATTTCTGTGCTTTAAACTCAGTTTTAATTACTTCAAACTTGTAATTACAATGTACTTAAACAAAACACGAATATGTGTTTCAAAATTTACAGTTAGTTGAAAATATTGGCTTCAAATAAAACTAAATCAATAGCATTCAAGTACAATGATTTTTTTTCAAAGCTACTCAGGTTTGCCGTATTTTCTTCCGATTCGTATTTGGGTAATGAATTCCACATTTTTATTATCAAACTTCAATCGTTAATATTTTGTTATAAACATAAAATTCTACCAAATTTGAGAGATTCCATTCTTTTTTCTACGTACAATATTACTTACTCTCGCATTTTATTTATATGAATTAGCTTTCTGTTTCGTTTCCTGTTTTTTTTATTATGTCTTATTTCATGAATATGAGCATTAAAAATAGAAAGCCAAATCGAGTAGGTAACAGGAAAAAATACTGATTCAATGGCGGGTATATACATTGACATTATTATCTCCATATATTCCTGTTTTCACCCTAAACGAACTTTTCAAAATAAGTAGGCCACTTAGTGAGAGCTGATGTTTTCGCTGTAGCGTAGCAGGTTGGGGAGGAGGGATTTCCATCGCGAATGACAATTTTTGTAGGGGTAGTATTTTAGGGACTACTGTATAAGCCTGTTTCAGCTTGGGGACCCGTGCAGAGCGGCAAATTGACTCGAGCGCCGCCCTGGTCTACGTAGACTCTAGCGACACTGAGACATCCTTCTCATTATTGCTGTTGTTTAATCATTGGTCAGCCTCAATAGAAAGGACGCATTACGAAATTTATTCAAACCACGAGCATGTAATTTATCTAGACAGCGTTCTACTAAATATTGACTTAAAAGGCATTGTGCCGTATGAACATGTCCCTCGCTTAAGGGTTTATTTACATTTGTGAAGAAAAAAAGATACCCTAACTAACTAACCCTAAAAGAGATTGAAATGCAATAGATCGATTCTAGGGTCATAATTATGTGTGACAATTTCATATGACATCGCTAGAAAAAAGTGCCGTTCAAACCGAAAAGATCCCCATATAGCTCTCTCTGCTATTTGGCAAATGGAGCGACTGGCTAAAGAGCTACTCCCCTTTTTTTTCTTTCCACTGACAATAGGGTCTTCATTAAGAGAATCAGACTATCTTGCAAACAAGTCCATATAATATACGTTGAAGACACAAGGGATATAGTTTTTGGAAAGTGTATAATCGATTTCATCGGCTTATTGTATTTGACTAGAAATTGGCATAAACAAATGTAATTTTGACCTCCCTCAGCGCAGTTTGAACTCAGAAATCAAAGAGAGGAAAAAGAGTGAGGGGTGTAGAATAAAAAGAAAATAAGATTACAAAATTCTGTTTTCCGATCTACCTAGTTTGCCACCACAGCGCCCTTAATCAAATAAGTAGATAAATAAATAAATAAATAGATTTAATAATAATAATATATTATTAATAATAATAATAGCAAATACGACGACAATAATGCAGAAAAAAAAAATGTAGGTATGAAAAACAACTTCCGTTTCGAAAATGTCAAACTAAATATTTCTTGCCACCCATTGCGC
>NC_043017.1:29328977-29333977 GCF_006345805.1 Octopus sinensis
TGAATATATATATGTGCGCGCGTGTGTGTTTATAAATACATACATATAAAAGTAAATTAAATATCCGTAGTTGTAGTTGTAAATTAAATATCTCGCGCACACAACGTGCTCACGCAAACACGCACCCACACATACACACACACAAATACACATTGGCATTCGATTGTTCCAATTTTAAACGAGCATTATATGATATCTATGTAATTTCTCGCCTAGTAATTTATTTCATTCCGCTGGCAAGAACCATTTCTACATGTTATAACACACATTCATTCTTAAAATTCTTTGAAAGGTTATGCACAGGAAAAAAAAAAACCCCCAGAAAAATAAACGGCACATATTTAATAAAACCTTGAAATAAATGAGGGATTACATAATTAGCTGATGGGCTTGTTATGCACTATGCAATCGAGATGTATTAATTTATACATCATTTATCATCGTCAGAGATCATTAAGTTAGTGGCATGAACAGAGGATGGTAAAGTTTTCTGGAGGATATGGAAATGAACTAATAATGACAATAGGTTTTTCGATTGGAAATAACTGTCTTGAAAACTGTATTTTCTATGCGAATATTACGTTTATTCTTTGATACTCTCATCTCCCATGGAACCTCATATACGTAAGAATCTTTCAGTTGAAGCATACGTTATTGTATGAGTATATATCTAATTGGGTATTCAGAAATATGTATAAATGTGTATTTATATAGGTGCAGGCGTGGCTATGTTGTAAGAAGCCTGCTTCCCAACCACATGGTTCTGGGTTCAGTACCTCTGCGTGGCACCTTGTGTAATTGTCTTCTACTATAGCCTCGGGACCACCAAAGCCTTGTGAATGGTTCTGATAGACGGAAACTGAAAGAAGGCTGTCATATATATTTTATCTAGTTTAAGCTCACGAGCTGTGGCCATGCTGGATCGAAACGTGAATTTTTTTTAACGCATTGCGCGTTACCTAGAGGTTAAGATTTTCGATTCGCAATCATAACGTTGTATTTTTAAATTCGAGACTCTACAGCGAGCTGTGTTTCAACGGGTCGCTACATTTCGTGTGGGTACAATTATCTCACCTGAAAATGCATAGACAGAGAGATGGAGAGAGTGCACTAGTATTCGGTTTCTGTCTCCTTCTCTCTATCACTTTTCTCATTTTTTCTTTGCCCTTCTCTCCTTCCCCTCTAAGTCCTTCCACCCTCTCTTCTCCCTCCCATTTAAGTCCTTCGCCCTCTCTTTTTTCTCCCTATATTTTCTCTCCAGGTGTCACATCCAGGACGCGTCATTGGGTCAAAGTGTGGGAGAATCGAAAGAGTGTCTATGTCGTTTCTCGGGGTCACAGGCGCCAACGTCAATTCGCAAAAGCATCTTACGTTTAATGAAGTCATAGACGAATGCAAGTGTTCATGCTAATTTGTATTCGATCATTCTGGAGGGATTCAAAATATATTTCAAGACCAAATTTCTGGAATTACTTCACGACTACGCGCGGTTTAGGGGTTAAGGCATTCGTCTCACGATCGTAAGGTCGTGAGTTCGATTCCTGGCGGCGTGTTTATTTTCCGTTGCTCCGGTCCACTCAGCTGGAAAAACTGAGCTGCACCTGTAATTCAAAAGGATCAGCTTTGTGACATTCTATCTCGCTGAATCTCCCTGAGATCTAATTAAGGATACGCTTGTTTGTGGAGTGCTCAACCCCTTACACGTTAATTTCACGAGCAAGCTGTTCTATTGACCGGATCAACTGGAACCCTTGTCCTCGTAAACCCGCTCTCTTTTACTTGTTTCAGTCATTTGACTGCGGCCATGCTGGAGCACCGCCTTTAATCGAGAAACTCGCCCCCAGGACTTATTTTTGTAAGCCCAGTACTTATTCTATCGGCCTCTTTTGCCGAACCGCTAAATGACGGGGACGTAAACACACCAGCATCGGTTGTCAAGCAATGCTAGGGAGACAAACAGACGCACAAATATACACGCACATTATATATATATATATATATATATATATATACACACACGACGGGCTCCTTCCAGTTTCCGCCTACCAAGTCCACTCACAAGGCTTTGGTCGGCCCGAAGCTATAGTAGAAGACACTTGCCCAAAGTGCCACGAAGTGGGACTGAACCCGGAACCATGTGGTTGGTAAACAAGCTACTTACCATACAGCCACTCCTGTACTTTTTCACTACAAATTTCTCTCAATCTTTCTTCCTACTTCTGCCACAAAGCAGAGGAACCATAGTGTAACCCACTATGATTTGGTGAACTTTCAGACCCTAGTCTAGATTGCGAATCCTCTGTACCCCAGGATGGTTCAGCTGTCCACCCGTTAAAAAGCTACCGTTTACAGAACGAGGATAACAACGTAGCTTTCGCGCCCGTGAAACCGCCAGTCTATCGCGTGTGGTAGGTGGATCTTCAAGTTGCTACACGCATTCTTAGTAGCTTCGAGTTGGCTCAAATTAGAGATTATTCCGTGTGGTTAATGGCGTGATTGGAAGAAGGAACGGCGACGACATCACCCTGCCACCTTCGATAACCTCTTGTTTTTCCTTCCTACTGTATAGTAGAGGCTACTTAGTGTAAAGCAGTATAAAAGAAGAGGTCACTTAGTACAAAGCAGAATATAATTCACTAAACATTCTAGTAGCTCTTAAGAACCACTCCTTGAGACGACTGTTTACAATGTATTGATAAGAGTAGACTCAAGCTGCTAAACCATGGAAACATTCATTTTATTTCTGTTATTATGATACAAAGAAATTATCAGACACTATTATTATAACTATACGAAAGACTAAGTAGGATATTCATTAGAACACTATATAAAACAATAAAGCATGGCGCTCTCTTACTCTTTAGCAGAGTGTGGATGGCCCAAGCAGATTTTCAAGAATCTGCATACTTTCTGTTCGAGCGCCTTCCTGTATCTTACCTTCCACTCTACGGAATCTCCTGATGGGGCCAAGTTCGTAATTTCTTATAGTTTTATTATTAATCTGCAGCCAACTTCCTTCGGCTTTTATTGTCATTAACATGTGCTTGTATGGAATAGATTCGGTCACTTTCCCCAATAAATTATTCTTGAAAAATTCTAAGCCTTTCTAATCGGATATATTCCGCATCAGAAAAGCCAAATTGATGAGATTTCATCAAGTACACTTAATGATTGTCGATAAAGTAGGGAAGATACTGGGTGGATCGAATTTAATGGGCCTAGTCACGGTTGGAAACTGTATCTAGCTGGTTTAGCTCCATTGGATTCAACTGTAACAGAGGCATATTTGCTTAAATAAATAAACCGTGAATACCTTTGGAACCTTTGTAAAGTATTGCCACCAAATATCTATTATCTTGCTTCAAGTAATTATTTATTTTATATATTATTGTTTTTTTTAATATAAGTTTTTCGTTCAATTGTATATTTATAGATCGGGAATTATGCACATTATTTACATTATTTACATTTGTCGGATATTTGTCCTCATCTTGTTTGTTGTTCACACAACATTTCGGCTGATATACCCTCCAACTTTCATCAGGTGTCTTGGGGAAATTTCGAACATGGGTTCTCATTCCTACGGTATTTTCCGACGTTATTATTAGTTTTTTTCCGGTCACTGCTTGGAATTGAACTTGGAATCTTGGAGTTAGTAGCCCGCCCTCTTAATAACTACACCACATGTCCGTAGGCGTAGTAGTGAAGAGCGCGGGCTACTAACCCCAAGATTCCGAGTTCGATCCAGGCAGTGACCTGAATAATAATAATAATAATAATAATATCAAAATATACCTTAGGAATGAGAACCCGGGTGCGAAATTTCCCCAAGACATCTGATGAAAGTTGGAGGGTATATCAGCCGAAATGTTATGTTAACAACAAACAAGATGAGGACAAATATCCGTCAAATATAAATAATTTAAGTTCTTGGTTTCTGTTATCAATTTAACTGAACACATCGATAGTGTATGCTCTTATATAAACCTTAGATTTACACTTTACTGATTTACAAATAACATTTTTGAGAAACACACGGAAGAAGAACTTCTTTAATGAAGCTCTAAGAACGAAAATAATAGCTTTTTAACGCAGTATGTATCGTATGAGCTCAGACATTTCAAAACTGATGCTTTTTGTTGCACCTAAAAGCTCGAAGTAGCGTAACCTAGATATATCTGTTGAAACTTCTTAGATACAGTTTTACAGATAGCATTGCATGATTCCAACGATTATAGTAAGACTTGTTCACGAAATTTAGCTAGCAGGTAGGTACGTACATCTATCTACATGTCGTCATTCTATGCTGGATAATTAATACTTCATGTCACAAGCATTTCCTACAGAAATATCACGGTTGACGAGTGCAAGTGCACAAGAAGTTTAAATTCTGTCAGATTTCAAAACTTGTTTTCTAAACTCTCTGACGGAGACTACAGCATTTTAATCTACTTAAAGAGATAAATCGGAGATCGGGAGATCTATCAGAGATATTTTCAAATCGCGAACATGATTTAAAAGGAAGATTTCAATTTCCCAGTCGTTTGGCTTATATAAAATTAACAGATGTACTGTATATAGTGAGTGACAAATAATTATAGCCTTAGTGCTACAAACTTTGTCATTCTAAGATGTGTTTGCGAAGATATCGTGCATATCTATCAACACATACTGTGGTCAATAATGGGAAGCTTGTGCTCTTATGAGATTGGTCGTTTCAGGATAGCATTGACTGAGGTGACACGAAGTGATACCATGCATTCATTCGATCTCGGTGTTTCCATATCCCGGTGAATTAGGTGTATTGTGGACGAACATCAACTGGAGTGGTACTTGTAATTTAAAGGCCCTGCTCTACCACACATTATATATGATTCAGGGTCCGACCTCGGAAATAATTTTAAGATATACGCGAATGTGACTGCTCCATCCAATCACGAGTTAAATTAATGAGGAAATAAAATTCTGCTCGAACAAAAGAAAACCAAACGTAAAACAAT
>NC_043017.1:29338977-29346477 GCF_006345805.1 Octopus sinensis
ACCAATTGTACATGTATTAGAAAACAGGAAAGATATCTCGAGCTCGAAAATCTTCAGACAGAGAATCAAATAATTGCAGTTTTTGCTTCTCTGTTGGATTCTGTCTGAAGGAATTCTACTAGGAGATAACTTACATGAGTTTTACTAAATGTACAATTTTCTAATTTCCTATTACTAAATGAAAGTCGTGTAATGGTGTATAACTAATGCAAAAACATTTTTCATTCTATTTTTTTTATATTACTACTCAGCAGAATATATTTTCCAGTATTTTCACAGTATACTCTCTCTCTCTTTTCTCTTTTACTTGTTTCAGTCAATTTACATGACTCCGGCCATGCTGCAGCACCGCGTTTTGTCGAGCAAATCGATCCCGGGACTTATTTTTTGTAAGCCCAGTACTTATTCTATCGGTCTCTTTTGCCGAACCGCTAAGTGACGGCGACGTAGATACACCAGCCTCGGTTGTCAAGCAATGCTAAGGGGACAAACACAGACACACAAACACACACACACACAATATATATATATATATATATATATATATATATATATAAATAGATATATACGACGGGCTTCTTTTAGTTTCCGTCTACCAAATCCACTCACGAGGCTTTGGTCGGCCCGAGGCTATAGTAGAAAACACTTGCCCAAGGTGTAACGCAGTGGGACTGAACCCGGAACCATGTGGTTGGTAAACAAGCTACTTACCACATAGCCACTCCTACGCCTTTATGCATTTTATGAAATATTTCTTTCAAAATACATTTCACTCCAGATAATGGTTTGAATAATTTTCTAGAGAACTTTCTAAGAGATTGTTGCCTGTAGCATAATTACTGTTTCATCCATCTTCTTTTCAAATGAATATATACCAACAAATTTCCGTTCATCTCATTGAATATGTTCCGATGTCTTTTTGTTCCCCGTTCGATATTCTCTTCAAGAGAGCCAGATATAATCATATGATAAAACAACACTTTAGGGTTTCTTTCAAAAACTGACAATTAGATTGTTACATTTCTTTTTTATTTGAATTTGCACTGAAATACTGCTTTACCCCAATTATCTTAATTAATGAACCTAATCATTAGGAAAAGAAAATGATCATTCACAGATTTCATTTTCCGTTTTCAGTTGCTGCAGAATCTTATTCTCTGTTAAATCCTTTAAATTCCAGCATTTATGGCTTCATGCTCCTAAATTCAGTCTTGTTTGTTTTTAATTTAATAAAAAATAAATGAACCCTTTGCCGAACTGAAATAATTTAGGCTTCTTTCAGCAAGAGAAGTCGTTTTGCTGAACTTTCGTTTAATACTCTTTTACTCTTTTACTTGTTTCAGTCATTTGACTGCGGCCATGCTGGAGCATCGCCTTTTAATCGAGCAACTCGACCCCGGGACTTATTATTTTGTAAGCCCAGTGCTTATTCTATCGGTCTCTTTTGCCGAACCGCTAAGTAACGGGGACATAAACACACCAGCATCAGATGTCAAGCAATGCTAGAGGGACAAACACAGACACACATATACATATACATATATATATATATATATATATATATATATACGACGGCCTTCTTTCAGTTTCCGTCTACCAAATCCACTCACAAGGCTTTGGTCAACATGAGTATTACTATTATTTTTTTTAATTAGTGACTATTTATCACCAGATCACCAAGGAATAATTAAAGAAAAATATATCCAGAGTATAGTATGTCTTCTTAACCATGTCCGACACACTGGAGGCAATTTGAATGTAGCAATTTAAGAGTAACCATTACTGCATTCTTAACGTGGTTTGGAGCAGACAGCTATACCGTTTCTTCGATCTACTGGCCAGCAATGACCACACTGCTATGTAGTGGCTGAAATGCGACAGAAATTAAACCATATCTTTACCTAAAGTATATTGGACAAACAATGGAAATTTTGTCATGCTCACTTTTCTCTTTTACTTGTTTGTCATTTGACTGCGGCCATGCTGGAGCACCGCCTTCAGTCGAGCAAATCGACCCCAGGATTATTCTTTGTAAGCTTAGTACTTATTCTATCCGTCTCCTCTTGCCGATCCGGTATAAAAATTTCTAAAATCTTTATTCGGTAGCCACTACACACATTTTTTTCTCTCCTTGTTTCTTTCTGTGTCCCTTTCTGAAGAAGAGCGTAGGCTCGAAACGTAAAATACTTTTTCTATTCCTGAGCGCTATACTAATACATCTGTTTGTTTGTACACCACTTGCCTTCGTCTTTTGTTTATTTTCGTAAACTTTCCCTTTATATATAATAATAATATTGAAGAATATTATTCCTAACTTAAAGGGGAAAAATTCAATTTAGAAATATTAAATCAAATTTCACAAAATACAATATATTATATATATATATATATATATATAATTATATATATATATATATATAGATATATATATAATTAGATAAAAAAAGCATCTTTTAATTCAAAATGAACAATTAAATTACACCATCTAGAAAAATTACATATATGTATGTGTGTTCACATATATAAAGGTGTAAGAAAGACTCTGTGCAATAGATGAGTGCAAATACGGAGCAAACTGGAAAGATAAAGTAGGCAGTCACATGAAATGCATATAAAAAACAAATCTTACCGTTTTCATATAATTAAGTACGCTGTTTCCATGATTCCAAGTGTTCTGTTTGGTGCAAGAAAGAGCCATTGTATTGATATCACGAGCAGCAGCTACTTGATGCAGCGCTTTGGCGAACAAGTAAACTGCATCGTACATGAGGGCAGTTTCAGTCTGGAAAGAAATATTAAAAAAACATTATTAGTGAGTTTTGATATTGATAGAAATAGAAATGTGCTGTTGCGGATTGCAGCCATGCTAGAGCACCGCCTTTAATCAAGCAACTCGACTCCGGGACTTATTCTTTTGTAAGCTCAGTACTTATTCTATCGTATGTTTTGCCGAACCGCTAAGTAACGGGGACATAAACACACCAGCATCATTGTCAAGCAATGCTAGGGGGACACACACGCACAGACACACACACACACACACATATATATATATATATATATATATATATATATACCCTCTGTTTTAAATTTTTTGGTTCATAGGATTATGCTCAAGGTGGTTTTCGTCATTCATACGTGCCATCCTTGCTACATTCACCCATCTTTTTTGAAACATTCGCTAGACAAAACTTGAAACATTCGCTAAGATAGACAGGAGCTAGATAGACAGACAGAAGATAGATAGATAGATAGATAGATAGATAGATAGATAGATAGGTACAGATATATATCAGGTTCAAAGGGGTTAATAAATCCAGTTTGGATCCTTAGTTATCGCTCCTGCAAACACTTACTAAAAGTATTATTAGAAGTGAGTAATTTTCCTTAAAGGAAATCATTTTTAGTGACTGAATTTCCAAGAACGAAGATTTTGATATTTCATTTTTAACGTAACACACACACACACACACACACACACACGCATACACACGCGCGCATATTAACATATATATAAACACGCATAGAAGTCTTATTCTCATGCATATACGCACGCATATATATACGTGTGTACGCGTATGCGTACGAGGATTCCTACTTGTAGGTGTGAACGACGCGAATAGGGAAGAAAGCGGGGGAGAAAAAAAACCCTTAGAAAAGAAGAAAAATATCAGTACAATATCGTTCTTTTCTTTTTTTTTTTTTTTCATAACATTTAAAAGATTTAAATCATTTTGTTGTGTTAACAAAAAATTGTATTACGTGATAACATGAAATAAACTAACAGACATCAGATGCCTATTGATTTCTGTGTTTGCAATAGCCTTTGTCTGCAAGACTTGGTTGTTATCTCGTGTGTAAATCGTAAGAGCGTTGCGTGTTACTATCATACATTAGCAATGTTGTTTTTCACAGCAGTAATCCGTAAATACTAATAATGATCTCTTAATTAGTCACGAAGTGTGTTATATCTAGTAACATCTAGTAAAATCTCATATTTCCCAAGTCGAATTACAAAGTTTGTGTAATCATATCAAATAAGGTTTGGCGCCGGAACGAATCACGTACCGTTTCTTTATTCGTAAATGTCTGACTCTGTTCATTCAGCTTCCTCGCTTCTTCCTGTTGCAACCGCTCTCTCTCTCTCTCTCCCTCCCTCCTACTCTCTATCTCTGTCTGTCTCTCTGTTTCTATATATATATCTATCTATCTATCTATCTAAGTAGTAGCTAGCTATCTCTATCTATCTTTCTCTCTATCTATCTCTCCCTCTATCTCTCTATCTATCTATCTCTCCATATCTCCATCTAGCTATCTCTCTCTCTCTCTCTCTTTCTATCTATCTCTGTCTCTCTCTCTCTTTCTATCTATCTCTGTCTCTCTCTCTATCTATCTATCTCTGTCTCTCTCTCTCTCTCTCTTCTATCTATCTATCTTCTATCTATCTATCTCTCTATCTCTCTATCTATCTCTCTATCTATCATCTATCTCTACTATCTATCTATCTCTATCTATCTATCTTCTATCTATCTCTCTATCTATCTATCTATCTATCTCTCTCTCTTCTATCTATCTTCTATCTATCTATCTATCTATCTATCTATCTATCTCTCTCTCCCTCTATCTATCTATCTCTCTATCTCTGTCTCTCTATCTATCTCTCTATCTATCTCTGTCTCTCTGTCTCTCTATCTATCTATTTATCTATCTATCTATTTATCTAGCTGTCTGTCTGTCTGTCTGTCACTTATTCCAACTCCTCTCTCTAACTCTGTGTTACGTACATGTGTGTCTGCGTGTCAATGAGTATCTGTGTGAATGTGTGTATGTATGTATGTGAATATGAATATGCATGTGCGCCCACACGTCTATGTGCGTAATACAAATTCCCGTAATCCATTCTCAAGCTTTCTCTCCTTTTACAAACACCCAAACATTCGCATATTAACGTATCTTTCAATATTTACTCTCATTACTTCCCCCACTTTCTTCGGTTCGCCTCACTACCTCTCTGTCTCTCTCTGTTTCCCTGTTCCTGTCTCTGGCTGTCTATTCTGTCGGCCTGTCCCTCTCTCTCTGTCTTTTCATACATGTGAATTAAACTTTCTCATATTGTCCAAGATAAGAACTATCGTATATTGTATATACATTTCTGCAATTTCTGCTTTAAACGCACACATCATGTCTAATGAGACTGGAACACGTTAGAGCCATTTCATTAAATCATGCATATAATCTATTTAACTGCTCCACACCCAGATTACACCCGCCTAGTATACATTTCCCTTGTGCATTCACTTCTGTCTAAACGACAATAATTAACAGAGATCATTCTAATTAGCAAAGCGTGAGCGTGGCGAGGAAATATCTGCAACGAATCATTTAGACCATGTCTCATTGAGTATTTTGTTAGATTTGGTTCAATTTGTACCGACCTTTATTTTCTGAGTTCAAATCCTGCTGAAATCTATTTTGCATATCATAATTTTGGCGCCGATACAGTACCTATTTCTTTACTATCCACAAGCGGCTAAACAAAGAGGGGACAAACAAGGACAGACAAATGGATTAAGTCGATTATATCGACCCCAGTGCGTAATTGGTACTTAATTTATCGACCCCGAAAGGATGAATGGCAAAATCAACCTCGGCGGAATTTGAACTCAGAACGTAGCGGCAGACGAAATACCTATTTCTTTACTACCAACAAGGGGCTAAACCCAGAGGGGACAAACAAGGAAAGACAAACGGATTAAATCGATTATATCGACCCCAGTGTGTAACTGGTACGAATTTAATCGACCCCGAAAGGATGAAAGGCAAAGTCGACCTCGGCAGAATTTGAACTCAGAACGTAGCGGCAGACAAATTACCTATTTCTTTACTACCCACAAGGGGCTAAACCCAAAGGAGACAAACAAGGAAAGGCAAACGGATTAAGTCGATTATATTGACCCCAGTGCGTAACTGGTACTTATGTAATCGAACCCGAAAGGGTGAAAGGCACAGTCGACCTCGGCGGAATTTGAACTCAGAACGCAACGGCATACGAAATACCGCTAAGCATTTGGCCCTTCGTGCTAATGTTTCTACCAGCTCGCCGCCTTGCCGATACAGTAGCAGTGAGGAATTGGGTCGGCGTAATCGACTGTACGCCCCTCCTCAAATTCTTGATCATGTGACTAAATTACTAACAGTTACTAATACTATTATTAATGTTATTAAGGCGGCAAGCTGGCAGAACCGTTAGCGCGCTGGATGAAATGCTTAGCGGTATTTCGTCCATCGCTACATTCTCAGTTCAAATTCCGTCGAGGTCGACTTTGCCATTCATCCTTTCGGCGTGAATATAATTGAAACAATAGCGTCGATGTAATCGACTACTGCCATCCCCCCAAATTGCTGTCCTTGTGGCAAAATTTGAAACCATTTTTATTATTATTATTATTATTATTAAGGCGGCGAGTAAGGCAGAATCGTTAGCACGTTGGCAAAATGCTCAGCAGCACTTCGACTATCTTTACATTCTGAGTTCAAATTCTGCTGAGGTCGACTTTGGCTTTCATCAGTTCGGGGTCGATAAACTAAGTGCAAGTTACGCAATAGGATCGATGTAATTGACTTAATCTCTTCCCCTAAATTTGAGGTCTTGTGCTCCCAGTAGAAAGGATTATTATCATTATTATTAGTAGTAGTAGTAGTAGTAGTAAGGGGGCGAATTGGCTGAATATTTAGCACTCCGGCAAAATTCTTAGCGGCATTCCGCCCGTCTTTACGTTCTGAGATGAAATTCCCCCGAAGTTGGCCTTGCCTTTCAGCCTTTCGTGATCGATACGATAAGTACCAGTTGCATACTGGGGTCGATGTGAGCGCCTTAACCCCTCCTCTCAAGAAATTGCTGACCTAGTGCCAAAATATTAAACCCTTCTTCCTCTTTCCTCCTTCTTCTTCTTCTCTCCTATTTTCTTCTTCTTCTTCCTCCTCCTTTCCTTTTCTTCTTCCTCTTCTTATTAAGACGGTGAGCTGGCAGAATCGTTAGCACGCAGGGCGAAATGCTTGCCGCTATTTCGTCTGTCGCTACGCTCTGAGTTCAAATTCCGCCGAGGTCGACTTTGCCTTTCATTCTTTGGCGGTGGGGGGGCGATTAAATAAGTACCAGTTACGCACTGGGGTCGATTTGATTAACATAACTCCCATCCCCCAAGTCTGAGGTTTTGTTCTGCCAGTAAAAATGGTTGTTGTTGTTGTTGTATTGTTGTTTGTTTTCACACACTCAGCATTTAGCAGCGAAAATAATTACAAGTGGATTCTGACATTAAGTAAACGAGAGGCATCATTTGATAGAACTACGCTTCATGCACTTGACTTTTTCTTCTCTAATTGAATTAAACCTTGTAAGACTACACTAGAAAACCATTTGTTCAATCAACTGCCAGCCATTTGTCAAGTATCAAGCACTCTGCCACACAGACTTCCGGTTAAATAAGTCGCAATATATCC
>NC_043017.1:29348977-29368977 GCF_006345805.1 Octopus sinensis
AATATCACTGTGCATATTTTATGAAATAACTTAACCCCCAAAATATCACTGTGCATATTTTATGAAATAGCTTAACCCCCAAAATATCACTGTGCATATTTTATAAAATAACTTAACCCACAAAATATCACTGTGCATATTTTATGAAATAACTTAACCCACAAAATATCACTGTGCATATTTTATGAAATAACTTAACCCACAAAATATCACTGTGCATATTTTATGAAATAACTTAACCCACAAAATATCACTGTGCATATTTTATGAAATAACTTAACCCCCAAAATATCAATGTGCATATTTTATGAAATAGCTTAACCCCCAAAATATCACTGTGCATATTTTATAAAATAACTTAACCCCCAAAATATCACTGTGCATATTTTATGAAATAGCTCAACCCCCAAAATATCACTGTGCATATTTTATGAAATAACTCAACCCCAAAATATCACTCTGCATATTTTATGAAATAGCTTAACCCCCAAAATATCACTGTGCATATTTTATGAAATAGCTCAACCCCCAAAATATCACCGTGCTATTAAATCGTATTTTCTTACTGAAATATCTTCAAACACGCCATTATATTATTTATGTGGTTGTTCGGTTCGCTTTCACTTGCGTGAAACAGTAAAATATCATTAGAGAGTGTGAGGCAGCTTTATTGAACATCATTTATTTTGCGTCGCTTGCCAAAGCATCTTGCCTCGCCAAGAATCCGTCATTATCTTTTCTCTAACGCCGATTTATTACTTCATATGTTTGAAACAGCTTTCTTTAGTTACTTCTATCATTTGATTTTCTTTCCTTTTTGCTTATATCTTCCGTTTATTTACTATTCGATTTATTTTTTTTTTTTTATTGTTACTCTGTTGTTATGGAAACAATTCCCAAGAATCTAATTCCTGTAATTTTTGTTGTTTCATTCTTTTTGCTTTTAGGTTAATAAAGACGTTCGATAAAGATGTTTGCGTTCATTCTTCTTCTTTCATTATTATTATCATTTTAAGTATATAAAGTGTGTATTGTTGTTCTTCAGTTTCGATTCTACTTCACAATTATAGCTTCACAAGTTAATTATATATTTCATTATATTATCTTAGCTTTCATACAGTTTCATGTAATTTCCAATATTTCTTGCGTACTTACATAATTATATATATAATATATATATAATATATATAATATATATATATATATATATATACACATATATACATATCCATCTACCTACCTATCCATATATATATACACACACATACGTATATATATATATATACATACACATACGTATATATATATTATTATATATATAATATATACACATACGTATGTGTAGATATATTATATATACACACATACGTATGTGTAGATATATATATACACATACGTATGTGTAGATATATATATATATACACACATACGTATGTGTAGATATATATATACACATACGTATGTGTAGATATATATATACACACACATACGTATGTGTAGATATATATATTATACTTACATATATACATGTATATTTATATGTATATATATTTATACATATATATATATTTATACATGTATATGTATGAGTACAAATATATATATATATATATATTTTTTATATATATATATATATACATACACTGGTGGTCTATTTGCTACAGTCTTCATTGTTTCTCATATTCATATTATATTAATGTCTCTACTAATAGGATTTGTGAGCTAAAACCTCTAAGCTGTCAATTAGTCTACCCAGGTTTTTAAATGAATACACCTTGTATTGCTTATATATTTTAATATTTATGATAAATTTTCAGAAATCTCTTTAACAGATTGCGATTATTTTCCTCCCCATTGAGTTGAATCCACGTGAAAGATCGAAGTAAATTATTCTGAACGATGAATAATTTCTTGATAAAATAACTCTTAAAAATACATATAATACCTTCAGTAAAATATCAGATAGGAATTCCAAATCTATTACATCATTATTTTCCTTTCTGCCCCATTGCAAAATGAGAATAGGAAAACTAATTGACGGCTGTATTACGTACGATATAAGCAACTGTTTTAGTGTGTTGGTAGTCGACAATTTGTTCCTTCTCGTTTAGGTAAATGCAACGAATTATAATAAGGAAGGAAGAAAGAAAAATGATGATAACGATGATGATGATAATGAAAATGACAGTTTTTTGGTGGTACTGGTGTTGGTGGTGATGGTGATCATCATCGTTGTCGTCTTCGTCGTCGTCATAATGATCATTATCACAACCATCGTCTTCGTTGCCATCACCATCACCAGCCCCATCATAACCACCATCATCTTCAACATTGTCATCATCATCATCAACGTCGTCATCACCCAGTAAATCTGACAACATCTACAACGAAAAATGAGGCGAAATATTACTGATATAGTTGGGCTACAGTGGTAATTGCTTACGCGTAACTCATTTGAGTGTCCAACGAAGCAACAAATCTATTGAACTTTCGAGTCTACAGAAAGACTGTCAGTGGAGAAACTGGAACAAAGCTGAAAGCTAAGTATACTGGGGAAGTTATATATATATGTATATATATATATATATATATATATGTATATATATATATATATAATGGTCATATTGCCAGTTTAGCCAATAAAAACACACGCACTATATATTTGGTGTTATTTATTTTTTACATTAATCTTATTTCGGCCAGAGTTCTTTCGTCACACTCCTGTGACCGCATCAGTGGTCCTTTGTTTTCTTCTTTCTTATTTGTGTCTCTCCTTACTAACCGTCAGCCATTTTGTATTTCTATTGTATGTCTTCATTTGCGCATGCTTATATCTCTATGTGCGTCTATGTTTATTTAGTGTGTGTATGTGAAGGGATGCCTGTAATATATATATATATATAAATAATGATTAAGACTCAGTTGAATTAAGTATTTAAATTGAGGCACGTCGCCAGTTTGGTGTAGTCCTTACAGCTCCAAGATGTGTGAACTGAATGCAAATAGGTAAGAAAGATTTATAGGTGACAATTATATTACGGCTCTTTCAAGTGGGTCTATTTAAGTGAAGAGAGCGGATTCTTTCAAATCGATGTTTTCACTGATCAATTCAATGGGCCCGCTTGAAATGGCCGAAACGTATTTACACCTGTACATCTTTGTTACTTATCTACATACATCTATATATAATATATATATATATATATATATATATATATAGATCATGTGTGCTACAGGTAAAACTCAGCGTAGCAAGTGACTGATTCAACCAAATAATATATAAATATATATATATATATATATATATGGAGGCGTAATGGCCCAGTGGTTAGGGCAGCGAACTCGCGGTCGGAGGATCGTGGTTTCGATTCCCAGACCAGGCGTTGTGTGTGTTTGAGCGAAAACACCTAAAAGCTCCACGAGGCTCCAGCAGGGGGTTGGTGATCCCTGCTGTACTCTTTCACCACTCTTTCTCTCACTCTTTCTTCTGTTGGCCTGCTCGCTTAGCGGGGTGGCGTCGTTCGAAGGCTAAAACAATGCAAACGCATTGTGACCAGCGATGTGTAGCAACATCAGATGGTCTAGTCGGTATTATTTATTTTTATTTTATATATATTATATATATGTGTATATATATATATATATATATATACACACACACACACACACACACACACACACACACACAAATATGAGTTTGTTTGCGCGTGTATACAGACACAAAGGCATATATGTATATATGCACGTGTATGTATTAATGTTTTTTCATCCTTCCTCTTACAGTTCTCCCTTATTCTGAGAAATTATATTTAACATATGCTCATCGTTCTCAAGTGCTTGCACACCAGATACCTGGAGTGAGGAGAAAGTAATGGCCCTTGACGTCATATGCAAACTTGATCTCATTCGACACCTCTACACCGAAGCATAGACTCCTATGTGATTAGCTAATGTAGCGATGACGAAGTTATACATAATAATTAGCATATTTAGTATTTAAAAAAAAATATCACGGCGTTTAATTATATTTCAGTGTTATTTTGCATTCTTTTAGTTCACTGATTACCTCAACGTTATACAAGCGAAAACGTATTGTTATTTCACCATACAATAATCGTTGTTATCGTAACGTTTGCAAGATGAAAACGTCTCAATAAATTGGTTCTCGATAGACTCTTTCAACCGCTACTGTTTTCCGAGATTAAGCTTCTCAGTTGTTCATTTTTTTTTTTTACTTCAATCATTACCTCATTAATTTAGATGATAATAATACGATAACAAGAGAAGCATGCATTCATTGTGAAATTTATGTTATCGTTCTAAGCGAAAAAAAAATAATAAATAATCAGCGTATTTTATTTGATGTACGCAGTCAACAACCCACATTCTCTCATTTTGTCACTCTCTCATTTTGTCTCTTTTCCTCACTTTCTCTGTTACTCTTCCTTTCTCACTTGCACTCACATACGTTCTCTCTAGTTACTCTCAAGAAAATCCCGAACAACAGGAGGTGACCACTATACCTATAATATAATCACCTCTTGTGCCCCTCTCATTGGAGTTTTGATAAAATATGTAATTCCTTAATCAGTGATATAAGCTAACACCCGAGGCGTTAGATTCGACACGTTTACAACAGCTGAACATATCGAATCACCAATGAACTCTCTGTAAATCTGTATATAAACTGTCGCTAGAGGCTGGGATCACCAAGCGTAGATTGGCATATTTCGGTCATATTATGCGGAGAGAATCCCTGGAGAAGGATATCATGCTCGGAATGGCCAGTGGCAAGAGAGGAAGAGGCCGACCAAGACCCCGCTGGCTTGACACCATCAGGAGTGATACCGAAATGGACATGGCCAATCTGAAGGAAGGAGCCCAGGATAGAACTGACTGGAGGGCACTGATCCAACGTGTGACCGAGAGTCGACTTCGACTGAGCGAGAATATATATATATATATATATATACGGAGGTGCAATGGCCAAGTGGTTATCGCAGCGGACTCGCGGTCGTAGGATCACGGTTTCGATTCCCAGACCGGGCGTTGTGAGTGTTTATTGAGCGAAAACACCTAAAAGCTCCACGAAGCTCCTGTAGGGGGTGGTGATCCCTGCTGTACTCTTTCACCACTCTTTCTCTCACTCTTTCTTCTGTTGGCCTGCTCGCTTAGCCAGTGGGGTGGCGTCATTCGAAGGCTAAAACAATGCGAACGCATTGTGACCAGCGATGTGTAACTACATCTGATGGACTGGTCGGTCACGTGACGTGATATATATATATATACACACATGCATACATACATACAAGTTAGACAATTTCAAATTGTTGTGACTAGTAACTAATTTAGTTGGTGCAATTTTTGGAACGCTGAAATTCATAATTACCAAGTTGATATTTATGTGAACTGCAAACAGGAAAAGCATTGTTTCATATTCTGACGATGTCAGTTTATATTAAACTTCAGTACGATGGTTAAATAATATATAAGTTTATATAAATGCAAGGGAAAGACACAAATTTATATAGCTGCATTTCAAATATGTAAAATCTGTAGATGCACTTTAAAATTATCGAATAACTCTTTAGCCGACAGTGAAGGGTTAACTCTATCTGCAGGGAAAAATCTACTTGCAAAAGACTGGCACTCTCTCAAAGAGAATGATCTGCTTCACATCCATTCAACCTCACAGAAATCAGAACCATTGCCACAGCGGGTAGTAATGGCCAGTAAATAGACATTCATTTTTGGCTAGACATCCACTGAGAGTAGAAAATTATTGATGTGTTTGCTTTCTAAGATCAAACAATAGTATTGATTATCGCTTTACTTTATATATTTCAGATATCAAAGTCTTTCATATACAATAGTAATATTATCTGAAGAATGCAACAATTGAAGATATCAATTATATTTAAACGCTTAGTACACCAAAGAAGTAATAATCAGCATTATCTCCAAATTTCATAAGGAATTTTCAAAAGAATATATTCATAATTCATTGAAATCTACTATTGAGTTTTGTTCTTTTAGTTTCATAGTCTTTGGATTTAACGTAATGAGGCATAAACTACAAACAACAGAATGAGTAAAATAATTCTACTAGCAACCCAATAAATGTAATTTAAATTAAAACAGAGCAGTGTTTAACAGATTGTTGAAACCAAAATTAAAATATAGATTAAAGGACATATGAATGAAAGATTTACACAAAGTTCAATTTGTAGTATATAAATTATCAGTTGGTAAATTATATTAGAAATGAGTTCCAGACTAATAGGATATAAAATAGAGAACATAAAGTTTGATTTTCCGAACGTTAAAATCAGTAAACAATTGAATATTTACTACGTCAGCTATTGTGCAATAAATTTCAGCAGAATATAAGTTGAAATGATGTTATCGTTCAACTCTGACTGAAATAAGACAAACATGTGTAATTATATATATTTATTATTATTAATGAGATTATTGCACCGAGGGCAGTGGAGCAAAAAGCTCAATTCTGAACGCAGTGTGTCCGTGGCAGTGTTGCGAAGCCGTTGAGGAAAAAGAAAAATGTAAATGTAATTTGGAGAGACTATTTAATTAACAAATGTTTTAGCTATTTGAAATCAACAGGCAAAAGTTCGATAAAGAGTTAAAACGATTCTCTTCATCTACTCCTACTTCTCTCTTCTCTTTTACTCACTTTTATATGCACACATATACATACATACATATCTATATATATATATATATATATATATATATATATATATATATATATATATATGTATGTATTGGGTGTCCAAAAAGTTCGTGCCGATTTATAGTAGCTTACCTTTCGACTTATTTTAGAAGATGTTTGGGTTCATAAAATAGGATTTAGAGCACAGTTTAAGCCATCTTTTCGTGAAAGAAGGTTTATGTTCCTATAACCTGTGTTAATTATGTAACTCTTTAAAATGGAAGATAAGAAATTTCATTTTCGGCACTTGATGCTTTGGGAAGCACACAAAAATTGCTGCAGCTCGGGTGGGATGTGTTACCCCACCCTCCATATTCACCAGATATTGCTCCTTCGGATTTCCACTTATTCAGGTCTGTGCAAAATAGTCTTAATGGTAAAAATTCCAATTCCTTGGTTGATTTAAAAAGATACCTTGATGAATTCTTTCCTATGAAACCACCTCAATTCTGGGTAGAGGGTATTTTTAAGTTAAAAGGAAAGATGGAGACGTATTGTGCAACAAAATGGTTCATATTTGGTTGATTAAAATTGTACTGTTAATTATTTATTGACCTTTTTCTTTCCTTTAAAAATCGGCATGAACTTTCCGGACAAACCATATATATATATATATATATATATATATATATATATCTTTATCTCTTTTCTCTTTTACTTGTTTCAGTCATTTGACTGTGGCCATGCTGGAGCACCGCCTTTAGTCGAGAAAATCGACCCCGCGACCCACTCCTTGTAAACCCAGTACTTATTCTATCGGTCACTTTTGCCGAACCGCTGAGTGGCGGAGACGTAAACACACCAGCATCGGTTGTCAAGCAATACTAGGGAGACAAACACAGACACACACACCACACACATATATATATATATACATATATACGACAGGCTTCTTTCAGTTTCCGTCTACCAAATCCACTGACAAGGCATTGGTCGGCCCGGGGCTTTCGCAGAAGACACTTGCCCAAGATGCCACGCAGTGGGACTGAACCCGGAACCATGTGGTTGGTTAGCAAGCTACTTAACACACAGCCACTCCTGCGCCTATATATATATATATATATATTATATATATATATATATATATATATATATAATATAGTATATTATCGATAATAGTTAATGCACCAGTGTTTTGTGTTTGATGATCATTTGTATATTAAGATACATTCAGACGAAAACAAAGGTGATATGTAGAAAATTAGAGAACGCATGCATATAGAAATGCACACAAAATACACATATATACACATAGACACACAAATGCACACGCGCACATACACACATGTACACACATAAACATAAATCCACATACACACACGTGCGCGCAGTTATATACATGTAGTATGTATATATACAATAAACTGCAAGTTTTGCAAGCCTGATTAAAAAGTATCTTAAACAACGTAATTCACTACGTAGAAATGCGAATAGAGATAAGTTATTTTCATTGGATTGTGGGAGTTAACCAGTGTGAGAACCTTAATTACACTAACAGAATCTGCAACCTGTCGTCAGATAAAGAAATGTTAGAAAAATATTGCTATTTTGAAAAAAAGGAAAAAAGAAAAACAATTTCCAGATAAGGGATCTTCATTTATGAACACATATACCCCCCAAATATCTCCCATATCAAACACTAAGAAAAATGCAATAATGCTTCTACCAATTTTTGGTCGAATAGTGCTAAGTGTCCTAGTTTTAACAGATAAGGCAATATCCATTAATTAGTATAGTAGGACTAACTTCATAATACATGGGGACGTAAACTCAGTTACAGCTGTACTCACAATATGAAAAGAATAATGCACCTTATAAATAAACTGAATTACATAAAGCTAATTGTACAAAAAGAAATGCAATTGTATGTTTTCACTATTCGTCATATAATGTTGAAGCAATCAAATATAGGAAAGAGACGCCATTTCCACTAAATCGAAATTTAATATTGTACGTAAATACCATGTAGATATGGTGTGATGTAAAAAGCGAAAAAAAAAAAAAAAAAAAAAAAAAGAGAAGATAATGCAATCATAGTTCTTCCTTCAATTATATAGGAAAGAGGAAAAACGACGAAATTATTTTTGTTATATGTGAAAATTGAAAGAACATTACGTTCGTTGATTTCAGTATAATGTTCTGTCTGCGATAGGTAAACGAACAAATGCATGTCGGTCATGTATAGATGAAAAGAACCTCGTATTACAAATTTCTAACACGTTATATATATATATATATATATATATATATATATGCACGTATGTATATATGGTATACTAATATATATATATACATACATATAGGCGCAGGAGTGGCTGTGTGGTAAGTAGCTTGCTAACCAACCATATGGTTCCGGGTTCAGTCCCACTGCGTGGCATCTTGGTCAAGTGTCTTCTGCTATAGCCCCAGGCCAACCAATGCCTTGTGAGTGGATTTGGTAGACGGAAACTGAAAGAAGCCTGTCGTATATATATATATATGTGTGTTTGTGTGTGTGTGTTTGTCCCCCTAGCATTACTTGACAACCGATGCTGGTGTGTTTACGTCTCCGCCACTTAGCGGTTCGGCAAAGAGACCGATAGAATAAGTACTGGGCTTACAAAGAATAAGTCCCGGGTTCGATTTGCTCGACTAAAGGCGGTGCTCCAGCATGGCCGCAGTCAAAATGACAAACAAGTAAAGGAGTATATATATACGTATGTAATAGGTTGAATGTGGATTCGTGCTTTAATTGGAGTGGTTTCCCAAAATAGATTTCTAATGCTGATTCTTTATACTTTGCTGAGAGTTTACTGGTGTTAATTAGCGAAGATATGAAAAGTAGTATCAGAATATTAAGTGCATAATTAATCTATGGGATGAAGTTTTACAAATCCAATCATATGGAGGAGATAAGATGTTAAAAAGTTGTGAAATATTTATTTATGCATACAACCGTTTCATACATAGATTTAAATTCATTTTTGAATTTGCAAATATCGCATTACTCATCAGTACAGAGAAAAAGTAATAGGAACTTTAAAAAACAGCAGAGAAGTTATATCTGAGTTTCATGATTATCTGTTCCTGTCTATGTGTGATAGTGATGTAATCCTCTCAATTATTAAACTCATAGATCCAACTTTTCCGCTCTTTTTTTTAAGTTCCTATTATTTTTTCTCTGCATTGATGAGTACTGTGATATTTGATATTTGAATATTTCCTAGATTTAAACAGGTATCCAACTTGCAGCGATAATATATATATATCAGGTGACCTACCAGACCATCAGATGTTGTTACACATCGCTGGTCATATATATATATATATATATTTATATAATCCTGAATAGGATTAGATTTGTGAATTTTCACATTAGTTCTACCCCTTCCTATATCTATAAACAAAAATTCTTTGTTTCCATCCAACCAAAAATCCCCCTCCCTACTGATAGATCTAAATAGCAAAGTTAAAATCTACAGTCAGAGAGTAGATTTAATATCATATTCTTAAGAATGAAATCAACCTCTCTGTCTGTATATCTACCCTCTTTATAATGTTGGCAAACGAAATAGAGATAAGAATGTGCATTGTCCGTTCGATTGGAAAATCTCTAAAGGTGGCTGAAGATTGCTCGACATTTTAAAACTGATGTAATGCTTACAGTGTTTATTATTATAATTATTGGTCGACCGTGGTCGAGACAATGGAATTTACCATGCTACGCCAGACTTCACGGTCCATCATGGCATTACGGAGGTCCTGTTGCTGGATGCCTGTATCCCTGGAGATTACATCAGGGTAGGAGAGTGGGTGTTTGTTTGGTGTTGTTTGGTTGGGAGCTGACTCTTCTCCATCAGGTGATACCCGTCTGTTAATATTGAGGGCATCACCGTCAATGGATGCTCTTGGAGGTGAAATGTGATCAGACAGGACCCGGCAAAGCAGGGGCTGGACCTACATCCGCAGGTATACCATTAGGTCTGGTTCCCTGGGGAAGAGGAACCCTGGTGCAGTTAATTGTAAATTCCAAAGTCTTTTCAGATGGCTAATAATGTGTGCGCGCGCGCCACTACTACACACATGTAAATTCCATAGTCTTTTCAAATGGCTAATAATGTGTGCGCGCGCCACTACTTACACACAGTGTTTAATAAAATGAAGTAGCATGAAACAATTGTACCACTCTACCTCGGATATATTTGTTGCTTATTTTGATTGTAATAACCTCATGGATTTATATGGATAATATCATACAAAATTCTGGTGCCTTTGACTTAAGTACCATAAGCGTGTGTGAAGGTGCATGGCTCAGTGGTTATAACATCGGGTTTATAATCTGTTCAGGTTCTGCGTTGTGTTCTTGGGTAAGGTACCAATTTCGCGTTGCTCCAGTTCACTCAGCTGCAGAAATGAATCGCAACGTCACTGGTGCCAAGCTGTATCAACCTTTGCCTCTCCCTCGGACGACATCGGCGTCGTGGAGACGAGACGCTGGTATGCATGGCTGAATTCAGATCTTCCACAAACAATCTTGCCCGGACTTTTACCAGGGAGGGAAAATTTCCGACTGCAATCCCATTGCCATTCGTGATCGAAGGGTGTCACCCATGTATCTATGTGCGAATGCATGTGTATTTAGAATAAGAACAATAATAAGAGAGAGATGCAGAATAAGTGGGGAAAAAGTGGGATAAATTATATAATACAAAGAACTGTATACTTACTGGTATTTCAGTTTTTAATCCCTTAATGGGAGAGTTACCAGTTCGTTTTTCCTCCATAACCCAATCCTGGGTCACCTCAGACACAAAGGGACGGAGAGAATCAATCATTCGAACAGCTGTGATATTTGCGCCTCCGTACTTAAATTCTTCTAAGTCGATGAGGGTTAGATCCTGAAACAGTCAAAACGAAACAATTATGAATGAAAAAAAATAAAACACGAATTGTTTTTATATATTTAAGTAAATAAACGTTCACATGTATTAACCTCTTCGTGCATGTGTAAGTTACATTGCAATGCATGTTCACATGTATAGCTCCATAGAAAATACCCCACATTCCCGGGACACCTACTACTACAACTACTACTACAAAAGTGACTACCAAAATTGATGGACTTGTACCAAAAAATACAAACTGACTAATCACAGAATCACATTGATGGAGATAGGAACAAAGGAATATAGATTGATACCGAACAAGCACCTTAAGGGACACTCTTTTCAAAGGATAGGGGGATTAAGTGATGCATGTATCTTTTGCTGAAAAACATCAGTGATCGTTATTTATGCTCATACGTTTATAGATGCACTCAAATTGATCTATCTATCTATTTGGAAGAGGAAGGTGCGAGTAGAGAGGGAAGTTTTGTCTAGGGAATGTTTCAAAAAAAGATGAGTGAATGTAGCAAATATGGCAAGTTTGAATGACAGAGCCAGCTTGAGAATAATCCAATGGAAAAAAAAACGAAAGGAAAAGATGGCCACTATTGTAATGTGCTTTCTTTTTTCATGACACTATTGCCCAAGGTTCCTGTGGTCTTTTCCGTAGGTTTTTCTATCCACGGACAAACCTAATCTGTTTTCCCTTTTTACATTGACATTTCTCTGATACACGATCCCTATTGATCGTCCCCACATTTTTTCCCAAAAAGAAAAGCTCTACTTTGTATTATGTCCCTTCTGTGTTCAGCACTGCGCGGCCAATAAAGAAATCTATCTATTTGTCTGTCTGTGTGTCTGTCAGTCCGTTTATCTACTTTATTACTTATCAACCTAAATATCTACTTATCTATATATCTATCCATTCAACAAAATCATCTATATATCCATCCATACAGATATCTATCTAACCATCTACCGATCGATCGATCTATCTATCTATCTATCTATATCTATCGATCGATCTATCTGTTTATCTACTATCTATTTATCTATATATCGATCGTTCTATCTATTTATCTGTCTCTATTTATCGATCTATTTATCTATCTATCTATCTATTTATGCATTTATTTATCTATCGATCTATCGATCGATCTATTTATCTATCTATCGATCTATCTATCTACCGTACACTCATTTTATATCAGTATATATATATGTGTGTGTGTGTGTGTGTGTGTATTGCGATTCTTTGTAAGATATATGTACGATATCATACCAGTCGTTATATAACGAATATGCAAAAATTAATTTATAAATAATTAAATATATCACTATACGAATTTATTATGAATAAATAAATAAATACATCCAAGCGACATTTTCAACCTAGCAGGCTAAAGTTGTTCTCTCTAATATTCAGTTTTTCTTCTGCTCTGTAACATTTAACACACGCCATGTTAGAGATAAACAAAGAAAAAAAAAGAATTTCAGAAAATAATCAAAAAAACTCAAGGCTATGACACACCTTCAGCAAAATACGAAATCATGACTCATGCGTTACGACTTTAGATAGCTTATCCGACAGGCAAATCTCGTTTCTATACTAGCTGCATTTTTCAAAGAATAAGCTGTAATTTTCTGAAATATTTAACCTACATTCTTGTTGCTTCTTCAGCGGTAAATTATCTCATAAAGTGAGAAAAATATTTATTGCCAAAACACAGTACCACCATTCTCGGTGTTGCTGCCTCGAATAAAGCTGGAGTAAATAAATTATACCATACTATAACCAGACAATAAAGCTTCTTGTAAAGAGCCATTGAATTGTATATTGTCTTCTATCATAATTTTTTGTTTCTCCTTTGTTGCTTCATTGTAGAACAGGCAAGAGATAAAAGCTACTGGAACATTTCATTCATGGAAATAGCACGCATGCGTACTACCATCATTCTTTGCCAGTGGAAAAAAAAAAGTAAATTCACACTTTACTTTTATTCCTCCCATCGGTGTCGTTGGACGTTAGGTTGTTTATCACCTAGGACTCCATACAGCTTGCGTATTATCTCGGAAGAGGGTGTGACATATCAATCACGAGTAACAAAGAATTTGGAAAGTGTAAATGCTTGCTATGCATGCAAACATAAATGCATATACACACGTAATACATATATGTATATATATACACACACACACACACACACATAACGAGATTTGCCTGTCGGATAAGTGATATATATACAGTTATATATATATATATATATATATATATATATATATATATATATATATGCACGCACGCATACATGTTCACGAATTATGCGTACTTTTAGTATAGGTGAGATCTGCTCGTGGATTATAGATGTTCAGCTATTGCACATTTTAAAACGATTTATTTGGTGTTGCACACTGTCAACACAAATTCACACGTTTGAGTGTGTGTGTTACATTTTTAAGATATGGAATATAAATTGGCTAGCTCTGTAATTAATGTGCACCATGCAACATGTGTCCCTGTGCTCTCTTTTGAAAATTATAATACACTCGCTATCACAATCTGGTATACAAAATAATGGGTCATGCACTTTGAAGCTCATTTTCCAGCTGAGAGATTAACTGCCAGAGACGCATGACATTAGCAAGGAATCCATCGTTAACAGCCAAGCGGTAAGCATTAAACTAAGATGTTTATTTTATGTTTCTTGCTGGTGCTGAAAAATATGAAGGAGCTTGACAACGTGGCTTAAGAATCTCTACCCAGTTTTCTTATTGAACAAAGTGGGCTTAATAATTTTTTTTTTCTTTTAAACAATCATATATAGGCGCAGGATTGGCTGTGTGGTAAGTAGCTTGCTAACCAACAACATGGCTCCAGGTTCAGTCCCACTGCGTGGCATCTTGGGCAAGTGTCTTCTACTATAGCCTCGGGCCGACCAATGCCTTGTGAGTGGATTTGGTAGACGGAAACTGAAAGAAGCCTTGTGAGTGGATCTGGTAGACGGAAACTGAAAGAAGCCCGTCGTATATATGTGTGTATATATATATATATATATATATATATATATATATGTGTGTGTGTTTGTGTGTCTGTGTTTGTCTCCCTAGCATTGCTTGACAACCGATGCTGGTGTGTTTACGTCCCCGTCACTTAGCGGTTCGGCAAAAGAGACCGATAGAATAAGTACTGGGCTTACAAAGAATAAGTCCCGGGGTCGATTTGCTCGACTAAAGGCGGTGCTCCAGCCTGGCCGCAGTCAAATGAGTGAAACAAGTAAAAGGGTATATATAACTAATAATGTGGCACTCCATCGCTCACGGCGACAAGAGTTCCACTTCAGCCGATCAGTGGAATGGCGTGCTTATGAAATTGGGAGCAAGTGGCTGAGGACTCTACGAACACGCGTACCCTAAAAGTAGTTCTTAGGGAGATTCAGAATGATACAATGTGAAAGAATGGCCCTTTGAAATAGAGGTACAGCTCATTTTACTGAGTTGACTAAAGTAATGTGAAATAAAGTATATTGCTCAACGACAAAACGCACTGCCGGGAATTGAACTCACGGCCTTACGATAATGAATCGAATATCCTAACCACTGAGCCAGGCGCATTCACATGTATTCATATAATATGTGAAGATCAATTCTGAGGTGTCCCTGGAAGGAAAATGAAAAGAAGAAATGAAGTACTCTGCTATGTTATAATGTAGTGATTAACCAGAGATTAAATTCCATCTCTGAAATTTCCAATTCACCTGCACGATACTTTTGGACTAATGAGTTCTACAAATATCCCAATTAAATACTACGTACGTGAGTAAAATGTCTTGAACATATATATATATATATTACAGTTCTACGTTTAGGAGGTGAGGAATTATGTACATTGTTTACATTTGACGGATATTTGTCCTCATCTTCTTTGTTGTTAAAACAACGTTTCGGTTGATATACACTCCAGCATTCATCAGGTGTCTTGGGGAAATTTCGAAACTGGGTTCTCATTCCTAAGGTATTTTTCGATGTTGTTATTATTATTATTATGAATAGCATATGGGAACCAGTATTAAGAAAGAATAGGAAAATTTAGATTATAAACCCTAAAATTCACTCCATAATTACCCACGGGCACATGGCATAGTGGTACTAACCCCAAGATTCCGAGTTCGATTCCTGACAGTTAAGAATAATAATGATACATACATATACAAACACACACACACACACAGATATATATATATATATATATATATATATATATATATATTGCAGTTCTATGTGTAGGAGATGAGGAATTACGTACATTATGTACATCATTTACAATTGATGGATATTTGTCCTCATCTTGTTTGTTGTTAACACAACGTTTCGGCTGATATACCATCCAGCCTTCATCATCATCATTAAATCATTATTATTATTAATAGCAACAGCAACATTGCAAAGTGTGTTCAATTTCATGGCTGAGATATTTAATACGTCCTCTGGATTACCTATACTAGTGAACCCTTTGATATCTTGAGCGCAAACCTTTAAATGAATCCACCAGTAAACAATTGTCTTAAGCTCATAACCTGTAAAGCCTTCGCTAGCAAAAATTTAAGTGTCTTTAGCGCCCTCTACCTCGTTACAAGCATTCCGATAGATTACAGCTCAGAGGATAAGAAATTATTTTCATCTATCCTTTTTTTCTTTTTTCACCCATTTCGAAGTCTCTGTAAAATGTCATACATACTGACTTTATCCAACTAAACCTTTTTAAAACGAATAAACAGATTAAGGATAATCTACTAAAAACTGAGTTTACATAGAGGGCTGATTATTCGTTCGATACATTTCACTTCCCTTATAATTTGTGAAGGATAAAATCAGTGACAGTCACGAGGGGACTGATCGATTCCGCTATGTTGAATTGCCTTTGAACCATTGTTTGAAAATGAAGAATTCGCTTGTAACCTAGCGACCGTTTTAAGGTTATTTAGATTTTGTGAGTTTCATATATTCGCAGAGACACAGTAAGAAAGACATAGTGCGGCGATGCACTGTGTCCGCTCGATAAATTCTAAACCGGCGCTAAATAATAACGATGGCAAGCACTTTTGAATTTTATTACGCTATTTTTGCATCACCATCATCATCATCATCATGAGCCGCCCTTTTTTTTTTAATCTTTTTTTCCGCCATTTTAGATTCCCATCTCTACGCCCGATCTTCCCACTCCCATCACATTCTCTACTGTCTAGTGCCCTAGTTTCCTCTATTTTTTATCTTTGTTTGATCGTTTTATGGTCTTTTGTGTTCTCCGATTGTATCTTGTTTAACTTTTTTATTATATTATTATTATTATTATTATCATCATTATTATATTATGTCTTTCTTGTACCATCACATGATCAGATAATCATTGATAGATATAGAGAGATAGATAGATAGATAGATAGATATCTATTCCGCTTTACTAATGAGGTAAAAATATATGTTTGCACAGTTTCATTATCTACGTCAATTTGGTGCGTTGGTGGTACTGATGCTCTCGCTGTTTAGCTCCTGCTGAACGTATGACATCAACACATACATACATACATACATACATGTATATGCATGTGTGTGTGTGTGTGGTGCATATATATGTATGTATGTATGTATGTATGTATAATGAAATGGTGGTGAGTAAAATTTCGTTGATAGGATTATGAGCTTATCCCCTATTTTGATTATAGAAACTATAATATATATATATATATATATATATATATATATACAAATAGAATTGTGAGACTTCATCGTATATTGATTATGGAAATGTGAGGGAAGTTTCTATAATCAAAATAGGGGACAAACTCATAAACCATTTCATTATATATACATACATACATACATACACTCAAAACACAGTCATATGCACATACATACACGTATTACGCTATCTATCTCTCTATCTATCTCTCTATCCGTCTCTCTATCTATCTATCTCTCTATCTATCTCTCTATTTCTCTCTCTCCCTCCCTCTCTATCTATCTATCTATCTATCTGTCAAGTACTCCTACCCATCTCCGTTATTTCATATATATATTCTTTTATTCTTTTGTTTCAGTTCCTTGACTGTGGCCATCCTGGAGCACCACATATAGTCGAACAGATCGACCCTGGGACTTATTCTCTGTAAGCTTAGTACTTATCCTATCGGTTCCTTTTGACACAACCACTAAGTTAAGTGATGTATGTATGTGTGTGTGTGTGTGTTTGTGTGTGTGTATGTCTGCGTTTGCACCCCCACAATCGCTTGACAACCGATGTTGGCGTGTTTACATCACCATAACTTAGTGGTTGTGTCAAAAGGAAGCGATAGGATAAGTCCTAAGCTTACAGAGAATAAGTCCCAGGGTCGATCTGTTCGACTATATGTGGTGCTCCAGGATGGCCACAGTCAAGTAACTGAAACATATAAAATAACGGAAATCGCTCAGTATACTTGACACATAGATAGATATGTGTTCAAAACTGCCGTTCAAACCAAAAAGGTCCAAGGCGCTTTTAGTGACAATTTTTTTTCATGTGCGACTAAAGTCACCATGAAGTATCGGACCTTGCCTACCACGTTGAAAACGTAAGTCGAGTGTAGAAACTTGCTGTGTTGGAAACTATCAAGCCAACCAGGTAAAGTGAAATGAAACTCTTTAAATCTACGCACATCGTCACCCCCGACTAGCGGACGCCTTAGATATACAAATGAACAGATAGTTATAAGTGTGTATGTATGTGCATATGATTGTGTGTGTATATATGTATGTATGTATAAAGAAACGATGGTGAGTAAAATTTCTTTGATAGGATTATAGCTTGTACCCTATTTTGATTATAGAAACTCCCCTCACATTTTTATAGTCAATATACGATGAAGTCTCACAATTCTATTTGTATACACACACACACACACACACACACACACACACACACACACACACACATTCATATGTTCATTTCTGTATGGTCACAACTGAAATGTTGGCGCTATAATATCTAATGAGACAAGTTAGCTTTTATGGCTATGGTGTATGACGAGAAATTTGGTTAGAGGGTGCTCGGGGAGGCTTCCCTATATTTAAATAAAATCATACATACACTCACTCACACACATTCATATGCACACACCTACAAACGTGTAACTCTCTCGCCCTCTCTATTAATCTGTCTGTCTGTCTGTCTATCTATGTATCTATCTATCCATCTGTCTATGTATCTATCTACCTATCCATCCATGTATCAATCTATCTATCCATCCCTCTATCTATCTAGTCATCCATCTGTCTATCTATCCATCTATCTATCTATATATCTATCTATCCATCTATCTATATATATATATGTATATATATAACCATCCGTCTATCTATCTATCTATCTATATAACCATCCGTCTATCTATCTATCTATCTATCTATATATATGTATATATATATATCAATCTATCCATCCATCTATCTATCTATCAACTCTAGCCACCTATTGTTATTGTTTAACCTAACATTATCCTTGTTCGATCGCGTCTATGATTATAGACCAACAATATACGATCACACTCTTAATTGATTGAAGCATTTTGTCATTATAAAAACTGTTGTTTAATACTGAAAAGATTAGATGTAACTATTTTCGTAAGCTTGTCGTAAACGCCCATGCTTGTATTCAAACTTTTAAATTTACCATTTTCATACGTTCTGCATAATATTGTGAAGACGCGTGGGCTAGAGTTTACGGTATTTCTCTCACGATCGTACTATCGTCAGTTCGAGTGGAGGCGCAATGGCCCAGTGGTTAGGGCAGCGGACTCGCGGTCGGAGGATCGTCTTTTCGATTCCCAGACCGGTCATTGTGAGTGTTTATTGAGCGAAAACACCTAAAGCTCCACGAGGCTCCGGCAGGGGGTGGTGGTGAACCCTGCTGTACTCTTTCACCACAACTTTCTCTCGCTCTTTCTTCCTGTTTCTCTTGTACCTGTATTTCAAAGGGCCAGTCTTGTCACATTCTGTGTGTCACGCTGAATCTCCTCGAGAACTACGTTAAGGGTACACGTGTCTGTGGAGTGCTCAGCCACTTGCACGCTAATATCACGAGCAAGCTGTTCCGTTGATCGTATCAGCTGGGACCCTCATCGTCGCAACCGACGGAGTGCTCCTACTATCGTCAGTTCGATTTCTGGCGGTACATTTGTGCTCTTGAGCAAGACACTTTATTTCACGTTGCTACTCAGCTGGCAACGAACTTTAAAAAATTGTTGTACCTGTCACATTGAACTTTGTCCCATTCTGTATGATGCTCAGTCTCCCTGAGAACTACATGAAAAGTACACGTGTCTGTGGAGTGCTCAACCAGCTGCAAGTTAATTTTACGAGCGGTTGTT
>NC_043017.1:29373977-29388977 GCF_006345805.1 Octopus sinensis
TCATCCATTCGGGAATCGATAAAATAAGCACTAGTTGAGCACGGGTTGATGTAATCAACTTATCCCCTCTCTCGAAATTACTGGCCTTGTGCCAAAATTTGAAACCAATATCATTATGACAAAAAGGTTTAAAATATTTTGTCTGTTGTAGATGTATAACAAATTTATGGCACACGAACTTTAATAACAAAATCTTACATGGACTCCTAAGGGTCATATGAACCCTGGCTGAGAACCACTGTTTGAGCTCCTAGAAGTAGCAACCAAATACCCAGGAGTTACACTTCGTCATATATATATATATATATATATATATATAATACAAATAAGAAAATGGAGGAACAAATTCATTTCGATTATCAACTTACAGATATTACAATTTCATATTATTTATTAATTATATAAATATAGGAACATGAAAAACGAACAAAACAATATACATCAATATGCAAATTAATTTCACCAGCAGTATATTGGATATCTGATATCCCATAGTGAGTTACCCTTATAACCCCAATCTTACTTTGTACTATATATATATATTACATGGATAGAGTGTGATATATCGGATACTAATAGATCTAGATACACAAAGCTCAAGGGAAGAGAAATAGAGGGGAAGATGTTAATCAAAGTTATCACTCACGTCAACGCTGAACTTTATCGTTACCAACAGCAACGTTGAATTACTGAACTTTTAAATATATTTACAATGTTTTCAAAATAATATTTAGTTATTTTCCTCAATTGCGAATACGAGCGCAATTTTTATTTAAAAAAAAAATATTAAGTAGACTAGTTTATTGAAGGTGTAGGTGTGTTGTCAGTTTACTGTAGGTAATTCCTTTTGTTTGTCGCATTTATGCATTGGAAGCGTATCTGAATAGAGATTTCAACGGTAAAAGAAAACTGGAGACCTGCCCAAATGCGATAGAAGTGTTTCTAACAAAACTTGCGGTTGAAGCTATGTTTTGACAATAATGAAACGTAATACATCGAATGATATATTGTATATACATATAAGCACGGTCGCGCGCACAGACATACACACATGAACATACACACACTCATACACGCACGTTCATATATATCAGCACACACACATACACACATACATATATATATGTACGACCACACACACTCACACACGAGCCCGTGCACACATGTAAGGCAAGAAAGAACGTCGACATGCTGATAGACAGACAGGCAGTCTGACAGATAGATGGATAGATAGATACATGGATGGATGAATAGATAGATAGATGCATACATACATACATGCAGCATGCATGCATGGATAGATAGATAACTTTCTTTATTGGCCACACAGGGCTGAAATACAGAAGGGACAAATACAAATGTAGAGCTTTTCTTTTCGAAGATGGATAGATAGATAATTGGATAGATAGATAATTAGATGGATAGATAGATATAGATACATAGATGGATGGATAGATAATTAGATGGATGGATGGACAGATAACTAGATAGAGATGGATGGATGGATGGATAGATAATTAGATAGATAGATGGATAGAGAGATGGATATACACAGATGGATGGATAGATAACTAGATAGAGATGGATGGATGGATAGATATATAGATACAGATGGATGGATAGATAACTAGATAGATAGATGGATGGATGGATAGATAACTAGATAGATAGATGGATGGATGGATAGATAATTAGATAGATAGATGGATAGAGAGATAGATATAGATACAGATGGATGGATAGATAACTAGATAGAGATGGATGGATGGATAGATAATTAGATAGATAGATGGATAGAGATATAGATACAGATGGATGGATAGATAATTAGATAGATAGATGGATAGAGAGATAGATATAGATACAGATGGATGGATAGATAACTAGATAGAGATGGATGGATGGATAGATAATTAGATAGATAGATGGATAGAGAGATAGATATAGATACAGATGGATGGATAGATAACTAGATAGAGATGGATGGATGGATAGATAATTAGATAGATAGATGGATAGAGATATAGATACAGATGGATGGATAGATAATTAGATAGATAGATGGATAGAGAGATAGATATACACAGATGGATGGATAGATAACTAGATAGAGATGGATGGATGGATAGATAATTAGATAGATAGATGGATAGGGAGATAGATATACACAGATGGATGGATAGATAACTAGATAGATAGATGGATAGAGATAGATAGATACATACGTACATGTATGTATGGATAGATAGATAATCAGATAGATGGATGGATGGATAGATAGATAGATGCAAAGAATTAATAGAAACACAACACTACACTTAACATGAGTGGGAGAAATAGTGCGAATATTTTATGCATTGCATGTTCTATTGTAAATGGCATATCTGAAAGAAAAAAAAAACTCTGCCGTTCTCTCATAAGAAAATATTTTTGTGAATTCTTTCTCATCATTTTCCACACTGTTTCCCTTATCTTTTCATCTGTTTCTGACAAAACCGAGAACATGAAAGCAGCTATATAGTTACTTACGAGTTGCCTTAATTCATTCATGGCTCTCACACTCTATCTATCTATCTATCTATCTATATATGTATATATATCTTTATTTCATGTGAGCGCTTGTATGATTCTGTATGCTTATCCATGGTTTACATATCTGCATATGCATGAATTTGTGTATGTATGTGTGCGTCGTTGTATGTGCGTGCGTGCGTGTGTGTGTGTGTGTGTGTGTGTTAGTGTGCATTAATCTATAATACTTCAGTAAAATATTTAAAATAAACCATTTCGCTTGGAAAAGATCGATGCAGCTGATTTCACATATTTAGATATATCTGATCACGGTATGTGGGTGTGTGCGCACACGTATGCATTTATACTTGAATATATATACGTTTATATACACACACACACACACACGCATCCACCCACATATATATATATATATATATATATACACACGCACATATGTATTTATGAATATTTTTATGCATATATACATAAATATATATATTATATATATATATATTATATATATACACACGCACATATGTATTTATGAATATTTTATGCATATATACATAAATATATATAATATATATATATATATATATATAATATATATGAATGCGTATGAGCACATGTATATATGTTTATGTATATGTTTGTCTATGGGTACTGTGGTTGTTTCGTTGTATCATGTTTGGTCTACATGTCTTGGTTTTTTTGCGTGTGTATATATATGGATATATGTCAGCGAATATCTGTATTTCTACATGGGTTTTTATGTGCTTCTGTGTACGTGTCTGCGAGTGTGGTTGTCTGTGTGTGAGTGAGATTGATAATTGGTGAGCATATTTCAAATTTGAGTTGATGAACACGTGCCTCAAATACACGCGTCACATAGCTGTAGAATTCTGTTTCACCATTCCAGCAAATATTACAATAGCAGTTTTCCATATCCTTCGGGAATTCACAGCAAACAAACAATTGGTTAACATACATTAATTGAAATTTCCCGTTTGTCTCCCTTATCTTTTTTCACCAGAATAATCACTGAGCTAATTATCATATCTCTTCACAATAATCTTCATTAATTAAATTTCTTCACTCACAACATTCAGTGTATTAGTGCAGAACATGAAAATTGGTTTCCAACCAGATGGTGTCTAAAGATAATATCCTAAGTATTTGTTTCTGTGTATCATCACACCACTCAAAGTTTCTTCAGAAAAATAATCTATACATATCTTAAATCATCTTTACGTGGCAGAAGTGAAAGCGTCTGTACTTCGCAGAATTTATCTAGGTCGTCCCACAGGTGCTCCAAGACTGTTTCCACACGTTTTCTCCCCTCATCTCGATCTTCCAGAATGGTCCTCAGCACCTGTACACCTTCCGTACCAGAACTCTCCAGTAAGTTGTCGATATAGGTCGTCTTCCACCTTTCTCACCTGGTTCTTCCTTCCGTTGGTTGCCAGAGCACTAGCTTGTTAGCAATTTCCATGGTGTGCCTGATGCAGTGTCCATCTAGCCTCATCCTTCTATGCTGCATCTTCAATGTTACTCTTGGTAGCCCCTGGTATAAGTCGTTGTTTCTTGTATGACTCTTCCAGAAGACATTGAGTGCTATTTTAATCATCCTCGTATAACAATCGTCCAACTGCTTCTTCAATGCTTTAGTGAGCGTCCATGTTTCAGCGCCGTATAGACGAACAGACTCCACTGTTGCCAGAAACAACCTCACTTTCAATTTCCTTGATAACTTTGAACTCCATACCTTTCTCAATCTATGACATGCGCTCCAGGCAAGAGCTTTCCTTGCTACGATGTCTTTTTCAGTACTTTGTGTCCACGCACCAAAGTATTTTAAATTTTGAACTATCTTCAGCGACTTACTGTCTCTCACTTTCACTGACACGGGTAAGCTCTGTTTTCTTTTTGCTACAGTAATATCCTATCTTTCCCGATTCCCGCTCTAATCGCAGAAGAATTCTATGAAAATCGAGACATTATATTGTGAAACAAATTTTTTACTTGTTTTCGGCCAGTAAGTGTTAAATCCTATTTGCTTGTATTTAGAAATAACAGGAAATTATTAATATTCCCGTCTAACTTAGCTTTTTTGACCTGGATATAAATGGTCAAATTTACAGAATTTCAAATCCCGACCGGGAAACTTCTAACTTGTCGAGCTGTCCTTTCAAATAGCACTCAAATCTCCATCAAAACAAGTTCTCTGCAGCAAAAAAACATATATATATATATATATATATATGGCAATTATTCTGTAGCCATGGCTACCGAATAATTGTCACATATTATATTTACAGATAAATTCCTCTATTTACATAATATTGAGGTTTCTTTCATTCTTTTGTCGTCTTGGCATTTCTATCAATATATTTCATTTACTTATAGTTAAAAAAAATACAAATTTCCACACGAGAACACGGGATTTCTGCCCTTGGCATGTAGCTTCAACCGTGTTTTCTGACGTGAATTTGCTACCCGGGTATCGGTTAACTGAATTATCCATACTAGGATAATTCATTCACCTACTTATATATATATATATATATATATATATAAGGGATATTAAATTTTTAAATATCGCTTGACCGCAACAAAAGAAGCTAAAAGATGAAAGACTGGTTGTGGTTTTGTGTTCATTTGACCATATTACGCAATGCTGTTCAACAGTGTCTGGGTTTCCACAAACATTGCAAGAATAACCAGATACCAAATACAATAGTGACATGACAATTTTAAATGTTTACCATCGTTTGCTCTCATATAAATGACACTATACGAATTTATAACTGAATGCTAACATTTCCTTCATTTCAAGGAAGCTACTATCACTGTGTTACGACGATTGAATTACCGAAAATGTCCTCTTTACATTTATCGATGTTATCAAAAGATTCAGAACCCGTAGAAACGCCCATTCGTGTTCATAATATAATTATTTGTTAAAATCTTTAGTAACTAAATCGTCACCAAATCTCAGTCTAGACGTGTCGTATGAGTTTTTGTATCTCATCAAATCAGCTACAACACCAAGTCTCGTTAATTTCATTTATAATGTATTAGTTGACGTGTGATGCATTTGTTCGTCTATAGTTTACTTCAAAATCGTCTGGGCCACAGCAACATCTGTTCAATATTTTTCACCTGCCTATATGTCACTGTCAAATATTGCTTTTCCTCGGTTATTTTCTAAGAAATTCTTTAAACAATCGTATTGTTCGGAAACCAATTGAAAACCAGCGTACAATATATGCCCTTATTTAGTGCTACCTTAATCACTATTTGAGAATCTATGGTAAGGTCTACGTTTATAAATAACAGGTAAATGGTTCACCATAACACCTCGTTGATTTGATCATAAATAGGTTAATTAAGGAAACAAGAGGAAAGAATCTTTAGCGCGCTGGACAAATTGCTTTGCGGCATTTCGTCTCGCTTTTCGGTTCTGATTTCAAAATACAGTGAGATCGAATTTGCCTGTCATCCTTGCGGAGTCGATGAAATAATTGCCAGTTGTGCATCGGGGTCAATGTAATAGACTAGACCCTTCCCCCAAATTTCAGGACTTGTACCTATAGTAAAAAGGATTGTTATAAATAGGCACTTTAAATGATTATTATAAATAAGCTCTTTAAATGATTGTTATAAATAGGCTCTTTAAGACGGCGAGCAGACTTAATACTTAGTATGCAGAACAAAATGCATAGAAGCATTTCATTCGCCTTTACATTCTGATTTCAAATTCCACCGAAGTCGTCTTTGGCTTTCATATTCTCGGGGTCGATGTTACAATAAGTAACAGTTGAGCACTGGGGTCACTGTAATCGATTTGCCACTTCTCCAAAATTTCAGGCCCTCTGCCTATAAAGATTAGGAATAGGTTTTTTGAGCCTTTGGTGGCATTGCGAATAACGTCCTTGCGCTACAAAGTTCAACATCCAACGTAAAACGTTCAAAGACCAGCTAAGGCCCTGCGAAAACCTGCTGTCAAATTTCTTTCAGATACAGACTTAAATGCAGAAATATTCCTTTGAAAAACGTCGTTACAGAACGTTTCACAAAATCAAGGACGAAAATCACGCGGCTGTAACAGCCGTAAGATTGTAAATATGCTTCTTGAAGTTTGACCTCAGATCAAACGATAACCCCGACAGAAACTTCAAAGCAGCCATATACCATAAGATCACCATTGCACCAATGACAAAATAGATTTATATGCTGACAAGTGTTCGGTCTGCATTAAGTGGCATCATGTAAATTTTTTTATGTGAAGAGAAATTAGACATTTACTTCACGAGAAGCAACATGTTGCACCGGGTACTATGATAAGGAGGATATATATTATGTATCAACACAAACACTCCCTCATACACACGTACATGTACGCATATACACATACATATATGCACACATATATACATACATACAATAAGGCGGCGAGCTGGCAGAAGCGTTAGCGCGCTGGGCGAAATGCTTAGCGGTATTTCGTCTGTCGTTATGTTCTGAGTTCAAATTCCGCCGAGGTCGACGTTGACTTTCATCCTTTGGGTGTCGATAAATTAAGTACCAGTTTCGCACTGGGGTCGATGTAATCGACTTAATCCCTTTGTCTGTCCTTGTTTGTCCCCTCTATGTTTAGCCCCTTGTGGGCAGTAAAGAAATACATACATTCATACACACATACATTCATATACACGTACATGCATGCATGCATACATCTCACATGTATTGATGTGCTCACACATATTTATGTATGTGTATGTATACGCACGCCCACATGGTCTATTTCTGTGTTTGTTTTCTTTGCTTCTACGGAGACCTTCCCTCGCTGGCCGAAAGTAAATGTTTCCATTGTTATGTATACCAAGATCCGTGAAAACGTTTTTACGATGAAAGCCCTTCGCTACCAAATCTACGCACGAGGCTTTGGTCGGCACGAGGCTATAGTAGAAGACACTTGCCCAAGGTGCCACGCAAAGGGGGTGAACCCGGAACCATGTGGTTGGTAAGCAAGCTACTTACCACACAGCCACTCCTGCGCTTATGCATAAAATTATAAGAGAAAATAATAGAAATATTAAAATTACTATGTCTCTATAAAAGAGATTACGGCAGCGTTTACTGGAAATTAATTGTTATCGCCATATTAATATGGCGTTCTTATAGATTTAAGAATAATCGCTGCCGCTGGTCAGCTCCATTAATATGGCGATAAGAATTAATATAAGAGAAAACTTTTCTATATAATGTCGTTTCTATATAAATCTAAATTGTTCAATACAGCATTTATATTATACAGTAGTCGGCGATTTTTAGGAAATGTGGTGGCGATTTTCAGCAGCCTGGATGACATATTTCAGCTCCTTATTAAATTATTTATTGAGACTATTTCTTCCTTCTCATCCACCTTCGTCGATGTCCATTCTTTTCCACTCTCTCTCCTTCTGTCATATTAATATCTTCAGAGGAAGTAGCTGAGTTAACAGGATAGTTTCTTATTTCTGTTATTTTACACGAAGTTGCTGCCATAAGAGAGTGATGTTCGAAGGTGGATTGTTTGATTACATATATATAATGGACGAATAATTACTACTATTAGATTTCATACCAAATACAAACCCACTGTTAGCGAATACGTTACATGTAATATGCATGTCATACATACAAATCAATATTTATACTCTTTTACTCTTTTACTTGTTTCAGTCATTTGACTGCGGCCATGCTGGAGCACCGCTTTTAGTCGAATAAATCGATCCCAGGACTTACTCTTTATAAACCTAGTACTTATTCTATCGGTCTCTTTTGCCGAACCGCTAAGTTACGGGGATGTAAACACACCAGCATCTGTTGTCAAGTGATGTTGGAGGGGGGTGACAAACACAGACACACAAACACATATACATACATACGACGGGCTTCTTTCAGTTTCCGTCTACTCACAAGGCTTTGGTCGGCCCGAAGCTATAGTAGCAGGCACTTGCTTGTATGTATGTATATGGATATATGCATGTGTTTGTCTGTACCAAGATATATACACACACACACACATGTACGCGCGAATATATATATATATATATATATATATATATGTGTATATAAACTTGATTCGGTTACTAGAGTGTGGTCATGCTGGGGCTTATGTATATATATGCATGTATTTGTGTGTATATAGTAGAAGACACTTAGCCAAGGTGCCACGCAATGGGGATGAACCCGGAACCATGTGGTTGGTAAGCAAGCTACTTACCACACAGCCACTCCTACACCTATGCATAAAATTATGAGAGAAAACTTATAGAAATGCGTATTTTTTCTCTATAGAATTATTTTGTCATATGCTAAAACTTCTAATAGCTAAAGCAGCACCATATTTTTTTTTCTGGAGACATGGAGTTTGTAGATAGTTCCATTCGATAAATACGTTTTGTTATCTCGTTACATCTTAGAAAAATTCGTCTTGTTAATTCCACTTATAATTCTATAGGTTGCCGTGCAATAAGCTATATCTGTCTGCTCATTACTTTAGAATAGTCTGCCTGACAGTTGCATATGTTCACCACATTGCACCTGTCTTCATTATATTCTCACCGTTTGTTTTCTAATGCCGCTATAAATATCTACATCAGCCAATATATAATATTTCATATTTATTTGGAGCTTCTTACATTATTACATTGGAAAGCTTCGTGCAGCGATGACTTCATAACAAAACAAATTTGAAGCTGTATCGCATAATTGTTATAATTAATATTAGTCCTAGACTAGTTTTGTCTTTGCTTTGTCTTTTCATATTCCTTGCTACTTAATTGTTTCTTGTTAACTTTTCCAAAGACATTCCGCCTTCTCTGTGTTAACACAAGCTTTGCTATCGCAGTTCGAAAAGTTAATATTAAAAGCAGTAAGTTTTGCTTGTAATTCTTTTATTCTGACGTGAGAGAAATATATCTAGTTTAGTGATAAAGTTAATGCGAGTAGACATATTCATATAAGCATGTATAGATGTAGAACTAAAATGACATCATATGTGGTTTTCAACTCGCAATAACCACGCCTATGCGCAAAGCTGCATTTTATAAACATGACCATCATTTTATGTGTGTATAACAACAATCAGAGCAAGAATTACAATAGAGAACTATTTTTCGTTGTTTTCAATACATACATGCCTACATACATACATACATACATGCCTACATACATACATGCCTACATACATACATGCCTGCATACATACATGCCTGCATACATAAATGCCTGAATGCCTACATGCATACATGCCTACATGCATGCATGCCTGCCTACATGCATGCATGCCTGCCTACATGCATATATTCCTGCATGCATATATTCCTGCATGCATATATTCCTGCATGCATACATACATGCATGCATACATACATGCCTGCATGCATGTATGTATGCATACATGCATGCCTACATACAGACAGAGACATACATACGTACGTACATAGATATATATATATACACACACACACCTATATATTTATACATACATACATTTACAGTACACACATATATGCATATAAAGTAGAACCTCGCAGAACGAGTGCCCCATTGTACGAGTAATTTGCTTCACGAGCGGAGAATCATGTGAATTTCCGTCTTGAACTACGAGCAGAAATCCGCCGTACGAGCACACAAATTGTCCCATCTTTAAGCTAATTCAGTTAATAAAACCAGTTTACCTATTTCCTTTGTATTCTCTTTTCTATAATTGTCATTTTACTTGTAATTACATCTTTTCTGTTTTAAAACCAATAAAAAAATTACTTTTGAGTGGTTTTGGGCGGCTGGCACGGATTAATTATATTTTAGTTAATTTCAATGGGGAAAATGGATTTGTAAAACGAGTAAATCGTAAGACGATCTCGGTCATGGAACGAATTATACTCGTACTGCGAGGTATCACTGTATTAGAATTATTCGCTGGATCCAATAATATCCAATAGTAATAATAAAGGCACAAAGGTAAATTCCAGGACTCCTGAAGAAAATGGTTACTTGAATGATGTAACTGTTTTGTTCATCAATTAAAACAACAAGTCTGAAACAACTGTAGGGAGCATCAGCCCATTTGTGTTACGATATAGATACATACATACATACTACATACATATATATATATATATATATATATATATATATATAAATATACATACACACAAACGTACACACATACACACACACACACATATATATATATATATTCTACTTGTTTCACTCATATGACTACGACTATAGTTGAGTTATTTTTTAAAGCCTAGTATTTATTCCATCGGTCTCTTAGGCGAACCGCTATGTTACGGGAACTTAAAAACACCAACACCAGAGGTCAAGATGTGATGGGACAAAAACAGAAACACACATATACATAGATATATATATACATATTTCAGGTTCCGTCTACCAAATCCTCTCACAAGGCTTTGGTCGACCCGATGCTATAGTAGAAGACACATGCCCAAGATTCTTCCAAAATGAAGCTGAACCCAGAATCATGTGGCTTGAAATCAATCTTCTTATCCGCAGCCACGCTTGCCTCTGTATATACCAAAAGTAATAGACGTACATAAAATGTCACCTAAAGGAGTACGTAAAATGTTGTTATATCCCCCTTCATTTCTAATAATACTCTAATATGTATAAATATATATGTATATATGTATAATTATATGTATGTATGTATGTATATATAAATATTGTTGTATTTCGGAATGATCATTTTGCTAGTTTAGCCAAATAAACACACGCACTATATATTTGGTGTTACTTTACTTCAGTGTTATTGATTTTTTACATTGATCTTAATCTTATTTCGGCCAGCAAAGTAACACCAAATATATAGTGCGTGTGTTTTTATTGGCTAAACTGGCAAAATGACCATTCCGAAATACAACAATGTCTGTTTCAACAGACGACTTCACTTTAAAAATCTTGTACAACAAATATATAAACGTAAAATAAATAAGTAAATAAATATTTATATATATATGTAATGTATATATATATATATATATATATATATATATTATATATATATATAGGGAGAGAGAGAGAAAAACATAGATGAAGAGATAGATATAATTATATAGTTAGATATAGACACACAAGCGTACACATATCTATTATCTAGTTTTACTGGTTTTCAGTTATGAATGTCTCATTCCCCAATTTAAGTCCGTAGGATTAATTTTAAAAAATACAAAGAAATTATCTTCTGTATCTAGCAAATCGGTCTAGAGCCGGATCAAAGTCTGCCAATTATTGGCTCAAATAATCGTCATTGTATTGTGCCCCCTCATAATTCATAGTCAAACAAAATTATCTTATATATATAATATATATATATATAATTAAATTCTCTAACGGTGACGCATAGACTAACTATCCTGATAGTTCTTCTACCAACTCTGAAGATATGAAATTGATAATTTAAGATTAAAAGCAATCTAATCTCCACAACACCATGATTTGTACCTCAGGAATAACATTGTTTAATGTAGCCGATATTTAAAGCGGTAGAATGAGATATGTACGTGATTTAACTGATATTTTCAGTTTGTTGAGAGACCGTTAGTCAGTTCTTTGTTCTCCATCTGTTTTCACTTCCCATCCCTCGCTTCCTTCTTCGTTTCATCCCATCTCTACACTTTTCCTCCCCTTTCCCCTCCTCTGTCTGTCTGTCTCTCTGTTTTACATTCTCAGTTCAATATTTTTACAAGAATTAGCGGAATTAACAGAATAGTTAGTCTATGCATCCAACGTTTGATTCGGTTTGAACTTTTTACTTACTTAGTGAAACTGTACGCCCACCCACCCCAGTAAGAAGTGGTAGTAGACAGCCATTGTAAATAGACCAGTAGCCGGTCGTCAGTCGGAAGGTCAGAAGGTCGAGAGTACGAGTAGACTGTGTTGATAGTCGTGTCTCTGCTGATATATTAATCATACTGTGATCCTGAGTGGACGTTTATAACGGTCCAACTTTTCGTATATATGTATATATATGTATGTATGTGTGTATATATATATATATATATATATATATAAATACAAGATGGGACAAGAACGCAAAACATTCAGAAGACGATACAAAAAACACGGACAGATCATTCGTAGCCTCTAATCTTCAGTCAAGAACCGGATCATCCTCGCAATTTCGGCTGATTAATCTTAAGATTGCTCCAATCTGGATTGACCCAACCCGTACAATGCCAGATAAAACCATCCTATCGGCGTCTTCGCAATATAACAATATCTTTCAGAGCGATAACCGTCGTGAAAAGAGAGATAAAATAATGGCAAAGGACCGATTTACAACACTTAGGGAGAGGGATATCAATTATGGAACTTCGGTTAGGTATTAACATTTCAACTCGTTAGCAGCTTTATTAACGAACATGGCCTAGAGTTTAGGACATGTTCAAATCCTTGAACGGATTACGCATTGTGTCCTTGTGCAAGTGAATCATTTTAGTTGATTATTCTCTTCTCACCTATAAGGCAAATAATGCAGGGTGCTAGTGGAAACCTCTCCCGTCGAAGCAGTGACATGCCGGACATTTTGCTGGGTCAAAGTTCAGGAAGGTCAAAGGTTATTTATGTCAGCTCCGGATCACACGGGCACGTAAAACAATTAGCGGAAACAAGATACATGTCAGTATGATATACTTTCTTGCAAGTAACGACTAGTTAAGCAGTAAAAACGCGCGCACTCACACACACACACACACACACACAATAAGAGAAGTGGTATAATATAAAGGCAGATAGATACACGTTCGGACAATTGTTATGAATAAACTAACTGGAACTAAACATAAAGTCTGAATGTTGTAATTCTTCATTCTCATTATTAACAATACACACCACACACACACGCTAACCACTAAACCTTTTAATTTTATTTTCACTCTGTTTATTTCTGTGTTCCTTTCTGTTGAAGAGCGTAGGCTCGAAACGTAAAAGACTTTCTCACTTCGCAAGTGTTAAACTAATACATCTGCTTCTTGTTAGCAGACTCGTCTTCGTCTTTCATTTTGTTAAATTTTTTTGGTAAATTCAAACTATATATACACACACACACACACACACATATCATGTCCTATCATATCATATCGCATTATATATACGATATAACATTGTACATTTCCAAAATAGTTTCCAAGACAAATAAAATTATCGTCGTGTCACATTTAAACTACAAGAATAATTTATTGAAACTGTTAAAATTTCTTTTGACACAGATATAGGGTAAAGACCCCCTTCGGTCATGAATGACCATGGGATTGCACCTAGAAAGTTACCCTCCTAGACACCAGTCCGGGCAAGGTTGTTTATGAAGACCAGCAGTCGCCCATGCATACCAGCCTCCCCTCTCCACGCCACTAGTGTTATCCAAGGAAAGACCAAAGGTCGATACAGCTTGACACCAGTGACGTCGCAACTCATTTCTAAGCTGAGGGAACTGGAGCAACGTGAAATAAAGTGTGCTCAAGAACACAAACGCAGCCCGGTCCGGGATTCGAGCTCACAACCTCACACATATATACGAGCAAGGTATCTGCTGTAATGTCGCGAATAAAGCAACATATTTTAAAGTTACTACGATGGAGAATCGTATTAACTAAAGCAGAAATGAAATAATCGTTTGCATTACTCTTTTACTTGTTTCAGTCATTTGGCTGTAGCCATGCTGGAGCACCGCCTTTTACTTGAGCAAATCGACCACAGGACTTATTCTTTCTAAGCCTAGTACTTATTCTATTCTAACTTGCCGAACCGCTAGGTTACGGGGACGTAAACACACAAGCATCGGTTGTCAAGCGATATTGGAGGCAGAACAAACACAGACATACAAACATATACAGACATATATATATTATATATATATATACATATATATACGTGCGTTTATGTATTTATACCTATTTATCTATGTGTATGAAAATAATAATATCAACAATAACAAGAACATTTTCCTTTTGATATATAATTCATTCGATATATATACATATATACGACGGGCTTCTTTCAGTTTCCCTCTACCAAATCCACTCACAAGGCTTTGGTCGGCCCGGGGCTATACTAGAAGACGCCTGCCCATTGTGCCACTCAGTGGGACTGAACTCGGAACTATAGCATTCTATTTAATAGGCCAAGTATGATTTTGACCCAGAATGCAATATTGTCCATTTGCCTCGATGTCTCTTTACCTGTCTGTCTATATACTATATGTCTGTTTCTCCCTGTCTGTTTATCAGTCACTTTAAAGGAAGACGTACATATACAGGCGCAGGAGTGGCTGTGTGGTAAGTAGCTTGCTAACCAACCACATGGTTCCAGGTTCAGTCCCACTGCGTGGCATCTTGGGCAGTGTCTTCTGCTATATCCCCGGGCCGACCAATGCCTTGTGAGTGGATTTGGTAGACGGAACTGAAAGAAGCC
>NC_043017.1:29391477-29406477 GCF_006345805.1 Octopus sinensis
ATATATATATATATATAATATATATATATATGTATTCGTAAATACCTATATCTACCTTTATAGACATACATATGTAAACTTATATATGTGTATGTATATATACATATGTTTTATTTTAATTATTAATTTATATATATATATATATTATATATATACACACACGCACACGTGTGTTTATGTATTTATACCTATTTATCTGTGCATGACAAGAACAACAATTACAGCAACAAGAACAACATTTTCCTTTTGATATAATTCATTCGGTATTTAAAACCCAACATTTCTTCCCTTCGAATGTTTGATTATTTCAACAATTTCAACGGTGTATAAAATAGTTTAACAATTATATTTTTATGTCTCTAAAGTATATTAAACCATTATTCTTAATATAATAATGGATAAATGCTGTTTGCGTTGTTATAGTGAAATCAAATAACAACAAATCTTTCTTTCAAATCTGATTTTATATATATATAAGTACTATCATACTTTTGAAACAACTCGTGCTCGTTAAACTTTCTAACACACCCGTCGGTATTCGAAATCAATCTTGCTACTTACAAGAAGATTTTACTCAGCTTCGAATGAACATCAACATTATGGCTAAATACACCGTCATTGCTGTTGTTGGTTTAGTTCCACGTTGTCTATAATCTAGAAGGCATATGCTGAAACGCATTCCAGCGATACCAACTATTCTATGCAACATTTCTAATCAGCTAACTGTGACCAATAAACACTAGCTCGGAAACCTGGCGTATTCGTGACCGAGGAGCGAAAATCGGGTCGAAACACCGTGTTTGGAAGTCTGTTTTTTCTTAAATAAGCTTTTTATCTTCAGCGTTTTCCGTGGAGTGTCTTTGAGACAGAATGTTTCAGTTTGTTCTGTTGTTCGTTTATATGCACACTATAATTATGATACTCATCAAGATTTTAATCTGAAACTGTATCAGTGATTAGATTAAAATCTAACCTAACTGCAATCGAGTGGCTGTGTGGTAAGTAGCTTGCTAACCAACCACATGGTCCCGGGTTCAGTCCCACTGCGTGGCACTTTGGATAAGTGTCTTCTGCTATAGCCCCGGGCCGACCAATGCCTTGTGAGTGGATTTGGTAGACGGAAACTGAAAGAAGCCTGTCGTGTATATATATATATATATATGTGTGTGTGTGTCTGTGTTTGTCCCCCCCCCTCGTGTGTTTACGTCCCCGTCACTTAGCGGTTCGGCAAAAGAGACCGATAGAATAAGTACTGGGCTTCCAAAAAGAATAAGTCCCGGGGTCGATTTGCTCGACTAAAAGGCGGTGCTCCAGCATGACCGCAGTCAAATGACTGGAACAAGTAAAAGAGATTAAAAGAGATGGGTGCAGTTACGAACAATATTGAGCGTTCGGCATCGACAATGCTACCAGTAGCTAACAGCATTGTACTAGTGAGACAAAGCGTGATGGCGCGTGGCTTAGTGGTTAGGGCATTCGGCTCATGATCGTAAGGTTGTGAGTTCGATTCCCGGCGACGCGTTGTGTCCTTGAGCAAGACACTTTTTTTCACGTTGCTCCAGTCCACTCAGCTGGCAAAAATGAGTTGTACTTGTATTTCAAAGGGTCAGCCTTGTCACTCTCTGTGTCACGCTGATTATCCCCGAGAACTACGTTAAGGGTACACGTGTCTGTGGAATGCTCAGCCATTTGCACGTTAATTTCACGAGCAAGCTGTTCCGTTGATCGTATCAGCTGGGACCCTCGTCGTCGTAACCGGCGGAGTCTTTAGTGAGACAAAGCTATTGGGGAGGGAAGTATTAATAACTCTGTGTGGTCTAAAATGGGGACTTTCAGGTTGGGCACTTTGGACAGACTCCTAAAGTCCTTAGCATGGCAGCGCTACAAGCAGCATTGTCTGTTCGAGACAAGCCTAACCTGTCCAAGATTCATGTAAGCAAACCAAACTGTCTTGCATGCATTTGTTTCGTTTCCGTGCTTTAGCGAGTTGTGGTGGGTTAGTGTCTAGCAGCTACTGACTCCCGAAAGACAAGTGCATAGTGAAGATCGATTCACCACCTTGACACAGAAAGAAAACAGGTACTGTCCTCTCCAACCAAGCTCTCATCACTTTCTTCAAATATCAATTGGAAAGGAATGTGCGGGAAGAAAGAGATGCCTTCTATATCATTTATCGAAACGTGGATGAGAGTGGTGAGACAGGTGAAGCTGAATGGTGGACTTTCCGTTATTTCGGATTCGACTGATTTATGCTTTCTATACTCTTACTCTTTTACTCTTTTACTTGTTTCAGTCATTTGACTGCGGCCATGCTGGAGCACCACCTTTTAGTACTTATTCTATCGGTCTCTTTTTGCCGAACCGCTAAGTGACGGGAACGTAAACACACCACCATCGGTTGTCAAGCAATGCTAGGGGGACAAACACAGACACACACACATACATATATACGACAGGCTTCTTTCAGTTTCCGTCTACCAAATCCACTCACAAGGCATTGGTCGGCCCGGGGCTATAGCAGAAGACACTTGCCCAAGATCCCACGCAGTGGGACTGAACCCGGAACCATGTGGTTGGTTAGCAAGCTACTTACCACATAGCCACTCCTGCGCCTATATCCTTATTTTGTCTCCTTTCGATCGATGTAAATCTCACCTGTCTGTGACTTTTACATCGTCCTTTGAAATTGCTCTCAACGTTTTAAGTCCTTGTGACAAATAACCGAAATTATTATTATTATTGTTGATGTTGTTGCTACGGCTGCTGTTGTTGTAGTTATGCAACAAGACGGGTAAGGGTGATTAGGTGATGGTCCAGGACTTAAGGGAGGGAGACCCCAGACCTTGGGGAAAAAAAAAAACTTTGGTCGTCTTGTTGTAGTCGTGGGCTCTTCGTTGACGCTCGACACCACTGGGAGATGGCCCTCGAAGTCGCTGGAAATGGAGATCTCCAGGTCCAAATTCTTGAACGGCTTCTACTGCTGTCGTTGTTAACATCATTATAATAGGAAATATGATGTACTTATCAATAAAGAACCATTCTATGAAAGCCTAAAACAATTCTAAATGGTAAACAGAAGTGAATTACCAAGACTAGGCGACTAAAGAAGGCAAAAAGTAATGATTGACTTTAGAGGACACCCAACTGAACGAGCCGACGAAGAAGGCGGATTGTATTTACCATGAAAACGAGTAGGCAGATGTGTGTAAGTGATCGGGTGTGTGTGTGTGTGCGCGTTTGTGCATGTGTGCGTGCGTGCGTGTGTGTATTCCACTAAGAGCATAGTATGAATTATCTCCTGTATGATAAACGAAAATAAAAATAATACAAGCAAACTAATATATCTAAACGAGAAGCGCATATGCATACACCGACACACACAGACACACGCACACACAGGCACACAGACACACAGACACACACACACAGGCACACACACAGGCGCACACACAGGCACACGCACAGGCACATGCACAGGCACACGCACAGGCGCACACACAGGCACACACACAGGCACACACACAGACGCACGCACAGACACACGCAGACACACGCACAGACACACGCACAGACGCAGACACACACGCACACACATATATATATCGTGAAAGAGAGAGATAGACAGATAGACAATCACACAAACACACACACATATATATATAGAGAGAGAGAGATACAAAAAGAGTGACAGTAATAGAAAGAGAGAGTGAGAGAGATACAAAAAGAGTGACAGTAAGAGAAAGAGAGTGAGAGAGCAAAAGAGAAGGAATCTGTACAAAACAGAAAAACATTTGTCCGTTTTCAAGGAAGCCAACAAATATAAAATGAAAACGGAGATAGCAAGCATCTTTACAAGAGGGCCGGAAAAACGCCAAGAAAATAAAAATGAAAATGGGATTATAAAATGTCAGGCAAAGACGTTGGCAAGAAAATCTCCTCAGTAGCTTAATATCTGACAAGACTGTTAAAAGCGAAAGTGATAAAGAAATATTTCAGCGCTGCTTGTGGGGAAAAAAAGCGCCGTGTGGCGTATTCTGAGCTAAGAGTAAAAGGATTTTTGATTGCCGTTGAAGACCAAAGCGTTCTTTTCTTAAACGAATGTTTTGTATTCTACTTTATAAGTAGAATGCAAAATAAATAAATGAATGAATGAATAACGGAGTAGTAAGTTGAGGTTGTGAAAGAAAAAAAAAACATCTCTTTATTACGGTTTTATTTTTGTGTGTGTGTTTGGTGGTATAAAAAGGAAAAACAGGACTCAAGATATGGGTATACGTTTATACAAAGATACGTATATAAACATATGCATGAATACATACACTCACACACATACATATTTATATACGAACCCATATGTTATTTTAATGGCAAGGTTTACATAGTGACTCAAAAGCCGAAAGATTTGTGAATTGGCACTTGGCAAAATACCACTGCACAATGCTTTCTCGGCTTTTGTGAGACCTACTTATTTCTTTATTACCCACAAGAGGCTAAACACAGAGGGGACAAACAAGGACAGACATAGGTATTAAGTCGATTACATCGACCCCAGTGCGTAACTGGTACTTAATTTATCGACCCCGAAAGGATGAAAGGCAAAGTCGACCTCGGCGGAATTTGAACTCACAACGTAACGCAGACGAAATACCGCTTAGCATTTCGCCCGGCGTGCTAACGATTCAACCAGCTCGCAATAACACACACACACACATTCACACATATACACACATACACACACACACATATACACACACACATATACTCACATACATACATACATATATATACATATATATACATAGATAGATAGATATAGAGAGAGAAAGTTGATTCGGAGACGACAAATACGTTTATTCATAGAAGAATGCAATGAACCAGCAGAAATGTTAGAGACTTCTAAAATATACTTTATAGTATTTACTCTGGCACTTTAGTGTTCTGAGACCAAACCCTATAGTGTAACTTACTTCCCATTATTTCGGCATCAAAGGTCGAGAAACGTAATCCGATTGGATTCTTTGCAGTATTTGGCTCGAAGTGAGTTGAAATCACCCCAATATATACCCGTCCCTGTGGATGTACACAGGGGTAATTAACCAATTTTAGGACAAGAGAACTCCAAGTTATTCAATATGCAATAAGCTACATGACGATGATTATTCAGCTAATTAAGCTACCACAGCATTATTTCGTCTGCCGTTACGTTCCGAGTTCAAATTCCGCCGAGGTCGACTTTGCCTTTCATCCTTCGGAGTCGATTAAATAAGTAGCACTTACGCACTGGGGTCGATGTAATCGACTTAATCCCTTTGTCTGTCCTTGTTTGTCCTCTCTGTGTGTAGCCCCTTGTGGGTAGTAAAGAAATAGGTATTTCGTCTGCCGTTACGTTCTGATTTCAAATTCCACCGAGGTCGATTTTGCCTTTCATCCTTTCTGGGTCGATCAAATAAGTACCAGTTACGCACTGGGGTCGATGTAATCGACTTAATCTCTTTGTCTGTTCTTGTTTGTCCCCTCTGTGTTTAGCCCCATCTGGGCAATAAAGAAATAACATGATTTTCGATTCGATTTCTATATATGATTTTTGTCACTATTAAGGACAAAGTGTCAACTTTAAACATGCATAGTCGGTGGTTTTATTGTTTAGTACCAGGCAGACTCGGTTGACCAGTCTGCCTGACTCATTTGTAACCAATACATCTTTAAGATATAATTATATCGATGTTTTCATTATCTCATCTAAATATGATTTTTTTTTTTTTTGCCTAGCACTAATATAGTGGAATGTTGACTCTGTTTCCTGCAGTTTAAGGGACAGAACAGTAGCTTCAGCTTTGGCTACCGTTCAAACTTTAAGTGTTACCAATATAATATTTATCACAAATATGACAGTCTGTTCAACGTCCCTCTCGAAGTTTTCGAGTGTTCCTGAATATTAAATTGGCTATTTTCAGTTTAATTGAGTGTGTGACAGATGCAAAATTAATGAGCAGAAGGTCACTAAACCTTCGGATGTAACATTCCTGAATTGGCTACCACGTAGATTTCGACATTAACTCATCAAGTACAAGTTTAAGGAATTTGGTTTTTACATTATGATGTTAAATTTAAAATCAAACGTGTGAGACCAGAGACGGGGAACGGATAGAGCAACATTAAAAGAATTTCACAAAAATATATAATATTGATTTGGTTTGCAAGATTCTTTATATGAGTTCGTGTGTTGAAGCATATTCTGTTATGTCTGGGGAGAGTCATTTTCTTTTTGTGCCTTATAATGTAACACACTCACCGGTAAAATTTCCACTTATTTCTTATTTTTATTTTCCTAAAATTTTCGTTGCGTCTTGCAACCTTTTCAATAGTTTGACTCCATAGAGTCAAGACTATTGAAAGTCAAGGCGATTGACAGTCAAGGCGATTGACAGTCAAGGCGGTTGACAGTCAAGGCGGTTGACAGTCAAGGCGGTTGACAGCCAAGGCGGTTGACAGTCAAGGCGGTTGACAGCCAAGGCGGTTGACAGCCAAGGCGATTGACAGTCAAGGCGATTGAAAAGGTTGCAAGACGCAACGAAAATTTTAGGAAAATAATAAGAAATAAGTGGAAATTTTACCAGTGTGTTTGTTAAATTATAAGGCACAAAAAGAAAATTATTCTCCTCAGACACAACAGAATATAACATTGGATATCTTGTCAATTACTTGCTTCAGTCATGCAGTAGCACCGCCTTGATGTGATTAATCGAACGAATTCAACTTAGTACTTATTTCTTCAAACCAAATATTTATTCAATTAATCTTTTTTTGTCGAACCGCTGTGTTGCAAGGATGTAAACAAAGCGACATCGATTGTAAAACGATGGTGCGAGACAAAACACTAGCACAAACAGACACGCAAACATATATACCTTAACGCATACATACATGTATACGCACGCACTCACACTTACACACGTACATATATATGTACACACGCGCACGCACCCCCACACGCACACACAAATGTGCACGTCGAGCTTCTTTCAGTTGCTGTCTTTCACATCCACTCACAAGTCTTTGGTTAGCCCTAGCTATTGTAGAAATAGAAGCCCACAGGCATATGGCGTAGTGGTTAAGAGCGTGGGCTACTAACCCCAAGATTCCGAGTTCAACTCCAAGCAGTGAACTGAGCAATAACAATAATAATGATGATGAAAATAATAATAATAAAAATAATAATAATATCGAAAAATACATTAGGAATGAGAAGCCTGGTTCGAAATTTCCTCAAGATACCTGATGAAGGCTGGAGGGTATATCAGCCGATACGTGGTTTTAACAACAAACAAGATTAGGACAAATATCCGTCAACTGTAAATAATGTACATAATTCCTCATCTCTTAAATATAGAACTGTATAGTAGAAGTAACTTGCCCAAGGTGCCACGCAGTGAATCGGAGCCCCAAACCATATAGCTAGAAAGTTCTATACCCTATTTTAATGCTAAATAAATAAATAAACAGGCGCAGGAGTGGCTGTGTGGTAAGTAGCTTCCTTACCAACCACATGGTTCCAGGTTCAGTCCCACTGCGTGGCACCTTGGGCAAGTGTCTTCTACTATAGCCCCGGGCCAACCAAAGCCTTGTGAGTGGATTTGGTAGACGGAAACTGAAAAAAGCCCGTCGTATATATGTATGTATATATATGTATATATATATATGTGTGTGTGTGTGTCTGTGTTTGTCCCCCCAACATCGCTTGCCAACCGATGGTGGTATGTTTACGTCCCCGTAACATAGCGGTTCGGCAAAAGAGACCGATAGATTAAGTACTAGGCTTACAAAGAATAAGTCCTGGGGTCGATTTGTTTGAATAAAGGCGGTGCTCCAGCATGGCCACAGTCACATGACTGAAACAAGTAAAAGAGAGAAAAAGAGAGAAAGAGAAACTAAAAAAAATATTAAGAATTAATTGCTTCTGATTTGAGTACAAAGCCAGGAATTTTGCAGCGAGCAGAAGATACAATTGACCACAGTATTAGGCCGGTACTGTATTTACTTGTTACCCGGAATGATGAGAGCCAAGTAAAAGAATGGGAACCAAAGAAGAGGAAAGATGAAGTAGAGGACATGAAGACAGGAAAATGATATTAAAGGAAGTATAGCCTTCAGTTTGTGATAGCCTCGTCACGTCTTAACTTCTGGAGATATGTGCTTGATTATTTAATCTAACAACAGGTGAAAACTTTAAAGTGTTTAGCGAAATTATAGATGAGTTTACTGATTGTTTACCGAGAGAGAAATCCTTATATGTACAAAATGATATTTGAAAGTGTACATCCGTATGAATTGTAGGAAAACTGACTGAGCGAATTAAAGTGGGCACTAAGTGTTTCGCCATATATATATATATATATATATATATATATCTGTATTCGGCAAATATTTCTAGTATTATGCTAAGAGCAGAAATGATGATGATGGTGATAATGATGATGATGTCGCCATCCCCATCTTCTCCTTTCTCCTGATCATCATTATATGTTTCTTTGTTAGCCACACAGGGCTGAACACAGAAGAGAGAAATTACAAAGAGCTTTTCTTTTGTAGGAGAAGAAATAAAAAATAAAAAGGTGGGGGGTAGGTTTTTGATCAAAAGGGATCGCAAAAAGAGAGAAAATGTCATGATGTAAAGTGTAAAGGGGGAAGCAGATAAGGTTTATCAGTGGAAAGAAAAAGCTACGGAAAAGACCACAGTAACCTCGGTCAATAAAGTTGCATCATTATAATCGTCGTCGTCATCGCGGTTACAATCATTGGTGCCGTAGTTGTCATCAAAAACAACAACCCGCTGCCGTCATTGCCAACGCCTCCAATAATACAACCGAACAGCACGTGACATTCTTCTCTACACCTTGCTCGTCGTCATCATCCTTCCACTTCCTCATCGTCATCATTCCCAACACCAACGTCGCCAACACGATCGCTGACACCACTACCGACGCCATGTTTCACACCCACTGAACACTTCGGATTTTTTCTATTTCGCTGCACTTTTAGAAATTTAAAAAATTAGTATTGATGTAAGTGTTCACGCTGGATCTTAGGGCCTAATTCACCTTTTATTTTTAAATGCCCCCTTTTATTTTTAAGTTACTGTTATGTCGCAGGTTCGGATGCCTTCTACTCAACTCTACTCTCCACTCTGCTACTCTCTCCGACTGTTACTCTTGACGTCTAGGCTTCTCCCTCTATATCTACGTATTGGGCTAGCCTACTTCATCGCTTGGGGGCGTCCACACAACAGTTATAGAGGTTTGAAGTTTGATAATTTTTACCCAATAACTAAATAGGATTTGGAAATTGGGATATTTTCGGTTTGAACGGCAGTTTTTAATATAATTTCTAGGAAAGTAAAAAATGTTTAACTTCGTATACTGGTAGAATGTGTTTATAAAATATCATTTTCTGTTGGCTTTATTGAGAAAATTCTATAGTTTGTAAGATATTTCTTGTTTTTTTTTTGTTTAATTTCTGCAATTTCAACCAATGAAATACGTCCATTGAGGTAAACAACATTCTGTGCCGTATGAATATGTCCCTCGCTTAAACAGATTGGGTTTATTTACATCTCTGAAGAAAAACAGATACCCTTCCTCCCACCCCTAACCCTAACTCTAAAATAGATTGAAATGCAATAGATCGATATTAGGGTCAGAATTATGGGTGACAATTTCATATAACACCGCTAGAAAAAATTGTCGTTCAAACCGAAAGTTCCGGAAGCTGTCATTTTGTGCGTGACTGCAATCGTAAGACGACAAAAATATAATGATTTCAAATTTTGTCACAAGGAAAGCAATTTTATGGGAGGGAGTTAAGTCAATTACATCGACCCTCAGTGAGTGTTCAAACTGGTACTTATTTTATCGACCCCGAAAGGATGAACAGTAAATTCGACCTCGGCGGATTTTAGACTCAGAATGTAAACATGGACGAAATGCCTCTAAGCCTCGCCTGTGCCTGGTATTCTTTTATTCGTCGACTTGATTTAGTTATTTGAGTGCGGCCTTGCTGGAGCACCGCTTTAAAGGATTTTTTTTTTAGTCGAAGAAATCTACCCCAGGACTTATTCTTTGTAAGCCTGAGTACTTAATATATCGGTCACTTTTGCCGAACCACTAAGTTTCTTTGACGTATACACACACACATCATTTGTCAAGTGATGGTGGGAAGACCAACACAGACACATACATATGTATGTATACATGCGCACACACACACACACTCATATATATATATATATAAGGGATATTAGCCAACTGAATATGGCTAGGGATAGGGCAAGGTGGTGGGGGTGTCACTGTTGCATTTAGCCCCAGCCGAACATCAACGTCACCAGATAGGCCGACGCCATCACGGCGTCCTCTATCTTGCAAAGGGAGATCATTCACCAAGAAGCGGATACCACACACGGACCTAGGTTTCAAGGTGTATTGCCTATTATCAACGTGTGGTAGGCATCGCTTCTCGTTGATGTTCGCCTGGGGCTAAATGCAACAGTGACACCCCCACCACCCTGCCCTGTCCCTAGCCATATTCAGTTGGCTAATATCCCTTATATTATGGAGCAGTCACTGTCTATATCTCATTTAGAGAATTATTATTGCTATATATATATATATATATACACACATATACACAAGCATATACATACACATACATACACACACACGCACCTAGATATATATAGGACAGGCGTGTTTCAGTTTTTATCCTCGAAATCCACTCAGAAAGCTTCGGTTTGCTTGAGGCTACAGTGGCCACGCAGCGGGGCTGAACCCTGAAGCATACGGTTGAGAAGCATATTTCTTGCCACGCCTGCGCCTATAATAATCTATATCTATGTATATAAAACTCTAGTTGTGTGAGTGTCTGTCCCCTTCGATTTAGATTCCTGACTCCTCCCACATTTTGCGGTGCAGTTTAACCAAAACCGAGTATCTTATAGTCGTAATTCATATCAAGCCCGTCTGGCTATTAGCGCGCGTCAACGATGAGTCTACGATTTTAAAAATAATTTAACATCATTTTTTATTCCATTTTAATGCATAATTTTTCGTGTGTCGATGGCGGCGGAGTTGGCGTCCACGCTCACAGCTGCACCTATTTGCTTCTCCCCCTTCCCTCCCTCGTGAAGCTGTGGGGAAGGGAGTGTAAAGAAATCAAGTCGTAAAGCGTTGTCAAGGAGACCAGCGTTCTTTTAGAACAACGACTTCATGGCTTGAAGACACCAAAACAGAATGGCTAAGAAGCCCGAATTGGCATCTATAAGGAAGTAGCTCTCTAAAAATGATTATATATTTATTTCCCTTACAAACCCGAGCGCGGCCGGGCGATACTGCTAGTATATATATAAAACTGTAGTTGTGTGAGTGTCTGTCCCCTTCGATTTAGATTCCTAACTCCTCCCACATTTTGCGGTGCATTTAACCAAATTCGGGTATCTTATAGTCGTGATTCATATCGAGCCCGTCTGGCTATTAGCGCGCGTCAACGATGAGTCTACGATTTTAAAAATAATTTAACATCATTTTTTATTCCATTTTAATGCATAATTTTTCGTGTGTCGATGGCGGCGGAGTTGGCGTCCACGCTCACAGTTGCACCTGTTTTCTTCCCTCCCTCGTGAAGCTGTGGGGAAGGGAGTGTAAGGAAATCAACGTCGTAAAGCGTTGTCAAGGAGACCAGCGTTCTTTTAGAACAACGACTTCATGGCTTGAAGACACCAAAACAGAAATGGCTAAGAAAGCCCGAATTGGCATCTATAAGGGAAGTAACTCTCTAAAAATGCTTATATAGTTATTTCCCTTACAAACCCGAGCAACGCCGGGCGATACTGCTAGTATTAAATAAAATATTTTCATGGCTTTCGTAGCTTCAGATTTCGTGTGAAAGTTTGGTATTGGTTTCCTATGTTTTTAGACGTGTTATATTGTTCTTACAACTCGGAATTTTGTCAGTGAACAGGACGCGGTCTGAAACCGACGAAAATATTTTGGCAAATTGAATTCAAATGTTGAAGTGAATCTAACGGTTTTTGTGTGTTTATTAAATGGCTTACAAACTCCTTCCACGCTGCAATTGTTTTCGTTCTAGCACACGATCTCAGATCAGGTCACTTGCTATGCAAGTACATCTCAGTAATATTGCTCTTAATTTGTTAGAAAACATGGTGAAATAGTTATAATGAATAGATGTAATGACACACAAAGCAAATAATGAAATACTGAAAATAGAATTTCCTTTCTCAAGACGAACAGTGAAGAATGAACAAAATATTGTGCCACAAAATTCCGATGCTTTAAAGTAAACTAGCAGTATCGCCCGGCGTTGCTCGGGTTTGTAAGGGAAATAACTATATAAGCATTTTTAGAGAGTTACTTCTCTTATAAATTCGGGCTTTCTTAGCCATTTCTGTTTTGGTGTCTTCAAGCCATGAAGTCGTTGTTCTAAAAGAACGCTGGTCTCCTTGGCAACGCATTACGACGTTGATTTCTTTACACTCCCTTCCCCACAGCTTCACGAGGGAGGGAAGGAGAGAAGCAAACAGGTGCAGTGTGAGCGTGGACGCCAACTCCGCCGCCATCGACATACGATGCATTTTATGCATAAAATGGAATAAAAAATGATGTTAAATTATTTTTAAAATCGTAGACTCATCGTTGACGCGCGCTAATAGTCAGACGGGCTCGATATGAATCACGACTATAAGATACCCGAATTTGGTTAAACTGCACCGCAAAATGTGGGAGGAGTTAGGAATCTAAATCGAAGGGGAAAGACACTCACACAACTACAGTTTTATATATATAGATAATCAAAAATTTAACGTCATTTGAAATAATGAAAAATCTAATGTCAATTCTTTAAACAATGATATAATATGGATGACGCTAGTGCCGTTTGAGAGAAGAAAACAACAATGTCACTTGGACGCCGGCACCACACATATTGGTGAAAGTGTAAATAAATGTATTTACGAAGGTGGTTCCGTCGCTCGTGCTCTCAGTGCAATAATTATAGAACTAGACATGATCAAACTGATACAAGACATGTTATCTGAGAGAATTTTGAGAAGAGACACGAATTGGTTTTGACGTAGACATATGTGCAAGATATGGAGGGCAGAAGGTCACGTATGTATGCATACGGAAAATTGGAAGAAGCCCAACATTTTCCCTAAAGATCAAGGTTCGTCTTTTCCGCACACTGTTCCTCCTACCTTTCCTCCTCTACAATGCTGAGAACTGGACCACCCTCAATGAAGGACTGAACAATGTCTGCGGAACCGTTTTGCGTAGAATCGAAGACACACTTGATAAGGGTAAGCATTCATGTAATCATCTACCCGTATAATTATAGCCCAATATTAAAAGCAAGGAAATATGTGAGTGACGTTCACTGGTATCGACCATGAATTTGATCTCTGACACGTTGTTAACTATGCAACACAGTATGGGTGATTAAACAGTGAAGATAGAAGATAATCATGATGGCCTCAAATCAAATATCTCTATTGAAGCTATATATATATATATATATATATAAACACGTTTGTGTGGGGTGGCATGCGTGCGTGGAATGCTAAATACATTTGTTGATCCTTAACTGTCGTCAGACTCAGATAGCAAGTGCAGCAACCCTGAACTGATTGCCAGACTGCCCTTCTTTACAAGAAACCAGCAAATATTACTTCACAACTGCATTTATCAGTTGCCCGACAGGAAGAAAATATATGATTTGTGCTCGAAGCAATGGTATAAGATAAGACAATTTTTGATAAGCTCGAATATGCTAGGGATACATTTGATTTTTAGTGACGCATTTTCGCTGTGGTTTGCCACCGAGGGAAAATATTTCCCATTCAAGCGTAAGGTGTTCAAAATACCAGTGTTGGTTTAATGCGCCCCTCAAATTTAGACAATGCTGCGTAATCAGTCTAATGCAATTAGGGCTCTGATTGAAAAGGTGAAGCATATTGTGGTCTCTGAGGACAACCCACGTGCAAAACACAAACCAGATGTGTTTTGTAATTCCATGTCTTTGTATTTAACAAAAGGTTTTGCTGAAACAGAATTGCATCTGAATGGGAAAATTCTTGAAATGATTTAGTAAAAAGATGCCTTTTGTAAATATTTATAAATCCTAGGAAGATCTAATAGAAAGCAACTAGGGAGTCACCAGGAAACATATTTGAATGTATTATGTTTAGGATTTTATTGACCTTCCAAAACAACGAAAAAAAGGTATTATTGAAATATCTAGCATTGGATGAGAGTTTGGGTTTCTATGAAATACGTAATAGAATTGTTCGTATTCTACTGTTAGCTCATTCAAGGGAATTAACAGATCATGGCCTCTTTAATTTGGATCAGCAATGCTCATACGAAGAAAAGGACAATCCAAATGAAACAAATTACGTCGAGGAATGTGATACATTATTTCGGAAATTTGAAAAGAACCAGCAGTTAATGAGAGATAACGGCCCTAGCATGGAACCAAGCATGCGATTTTCGCTAAACGTGGAGGAGGAATATGAACGTTAAAGCCAGATGAATACAGAAAATAAAATCGAAGATAACCACGCATTCCCAAAGAAATACATTCATAAATCTATATCATTCTCGTCCTTTTCTCTTCTTCTGTTTTTTTTCATTCTTACATTACACCAAACTATGAGCAACATATCAATTATACAATTGAATTGTAAATATATTTTCATTCTTTATAAACTACTCTTTTACTTGTTTCAGTCATTTAACTGCAGCCATGCTGGAGCACCGCCTTGAGTCGAGCAAATCGACCCCAGGACTTTTCTTTGTAAGCCTAGTACGTATTCTTTCGGTCTCTTTTGCCGAAACGCTAAGTTAGGGGGATGTAAGCACAACAGCATCGCTTGTCAAGCGATGTTGGGGGGACAAACACAGACACATAAACACACACACACACACACACATA
>NC_043017.1:29411477-29412769 GCF_006345805.1 Octopus sinensis
GTATAATTTACCTTGACAGAACGAGAACAGTATCGCCCATAATTTCATACGAGACTGACCATGCGTGTTGCAAAGAACCGAACGATATTGAAAAATGTTTCAAAATGAGCGTTTTGATATATTACATTCCTTAAAGAATGGGCATCGATTCTCAAAGTGTACATTTGCATGTATCTATGTATGTATGTGTTTATCTCATTATATATATGGATATGCATATGATATATATATGAACATATATATATATATATATATATGTGCTTGTGTGCGTGCATACACATTTATGTATTTATATATATATGAACATATATATACATATACAAAAACATACATACATACTTACACATTTACATACACGCATATGTATATACATCAATGCATACATATAATGGAGAACATATATAGTCAGCTCATGAGAAACTTACAGACATTTGTCCAGGTTACTATAAAAATGTACTGAGCAACAGTACAACAGATCTGTATAGAAACCAAACAAAAAGCGGGTAGCTGAGTAGCAATCCACTGATGCAGTTGATTAAAAGATAATTGAACATGTGTAAAACATCTCAGATATTCCACATGAAGTAACTTGGTGAATATATGCACACAAATCACATATATATATATATATGCAATATATATATATATATATATGTATATATATACGTTTATATATTTGTTTTGCAAGATTTTTGATGTGAAATTGTGTGTTGAAATAGATATTGTTGTATTTGGGAATGGTCATGTTGCCAGTTTAGCCAATAAAAACACAGGCACTATATATTTCGTGTTACTTTGCTTCAGCGTTATTCATCTTTTTACATAATCTTAATCGTCTTCGGCCAGAGTTCTTTCAAATAAAGAAGAAAGCAAAGGACCACTGATGAGGTCACAGGAGTGTGACGAAAGAACTCTGGCCGAAATATGATTAAGATTAATGTAAAAAATGAATAACGCTGAAGCAAAGTAACACCAAATATATAGTGCGTGTGTTTTTATTGACTAAACTGGCAATATGACCATTCATAAATACAACATAATATTATATATATATATATATTATATATATATATATATATATATATATATATATATATATCCTCAGTGAATAGCTTTAAAATCTAAATCACTACGCTTCGTCCTCATTAACAATTAGTGGTGTACGTCGGGCATAATGCTTAGCAGTATTTCGTCCGTCTTTACGTTCTGAGATTAAATGCTGCCGAGGTCGACTTTGTTTCATCCTTTAGAGATCGATAAAATAAGTGACAGTTGAGCACTGGAAGCAATTT
>NC_043017.1:29412869-29457869 GCF_006345805.1 Octopus sinensis
GGCCCGGGGCTATAGCAGAAGATACTTGCCTAAGATGCCACGCAGTGGGACTGAACCCGGAACCATGTGGTTGGTTAGCAAGCTACTTACCACACAGCCACTCTTGCGCCATGTATATATATAATATATATATATATATATATATATATATATATATATATTATATACATTAGAGAGAGGGAGAGAGAAAGAAAGAGAAAGGAAGTCTCACGAAATTATTCGCGTGCATATATCACGCCTCCAAGCGATACACTTGGTCATGTTAGTTCTATTTCCTACATCTCATTTCTTCTTCTTCTTCTTCCAAAATGCTGTTTATCCTCTTATTGGCCTCGAGAAACCGCCAGTACTTCAAGAGTCAGTAATGTGGAACGTTGTCGTAAGCGTTCTTGTAGACTATGCGTCCAACAATTTAACACTTCTTTCTCACTTGTACCTCATTTCGAAAGACAAAGATGATAAGACGCGGAATACCACCACAGCATAATAGTGGTGACAAGAATATTAGTGCCGACAATAACATACAAGTGGACGAGGATCCACATTATAACCTAAACTATACCAGTTAACGATTGGTTGGTTGGCATCCTTTTTGTCTCGGGAGACAATGGAGGTGCGCATAAAGTAGTCTAGTCCAGCTTTTACATTTCATGTCCTGATACATTTCCTGCTGTGGCTGTGTAGTCCTATCCTGGACAAACACTCCCTCTGGCAGGTACCGCAAATGTAGCGAAGACTGTTCCTGGCTGGTTGTAATGCCATAGTTTCTTGTTGACATCTTTTCTTGTCTTTCCACTTTCTCCTCCTCTCTTTCTGTCACTCCTTGTATTCCCTCTTTACGGTACGTCGCCAGTCTCACGGTTGCCGGCATCTGCCTCCAACCGCTAATATTGATGTTGCAGGCCTTCATGTCCCTTTTGCAAACATCCTTTGTAACGTAAGAACGGTCTACCCACAGACCTAGTACCCCTAGCAAGCTCTCCGTAGATATATTTAGCTGTGCACAACAAAAAGCCAATTGTAATTCTTATCCAGTGCAATCTGGATTTAAACTCACCGACTTTATAAGCGTTACTTAACATTACTTAAATCCAAATATTTCAAATTTCAAGAGAACAGATTGCCGTTACATAAATAAAACATTTGGCAAGAATCGATTATAAATGAGTTCTGCTAGAAGCATTAACTTTATCACCTCGATTCAACATTTATTATGAAATAAACTGGCCATATACATATACGAGATTAAAATATAAGAAAAATGCATTTATTCTGAAACGAGAAATAAATTCACGAATAAGAAATAATAGTGGTTATAATAAAAGACGGAACATAAAAGAATCTTGTGGATTTATATTAACGTCAGGTAGAATTTTTTTCCATTTTCTACTCAAACTGGCACTTCCTTCTTTACATTCTTTGACTTGTTCAGAAGGAAAACCTACATATGAACATATTGAAGTAATGAAAAGACACTTAACGGAGAAATTGCACACACGTATCTCTCTCACTATAATATAATATATATATATATGTATATATATATATACTCACACACATATATATACACATATATATATATAATATACTCACACACATATATATATATACACATATATATATATACTCACACATATATATATATATATATATATATACACACATATATAATACTCACACACTATATATATATATACACATATATATCTACTCACACAAATATATATATATATACACATATATATATTACTCACACTATATATAATATATATACACTATATATATATATATATATACTCACACGCACACACACATATATATATATACTCACACACATATATATATACATATATATATACACATATATATATATACTCACACACACACATATATATATATATATATATATATATATACACATATATCTGTATGCATACACATACGTATATGTATGCATATACATACGTAAATATATATATGTATATATATACATGCATATGTGTACATAGACACGCATGTATATCATGGGAGAAGGCAAAATGAAAGGAGTGAAAGGAGAATAGAGAAAGAATGAAAGAAATGAGAGAGAAAGAGAGAGGGGGAGATGGAGAAGAGCGGAGGGGGGAGAGGGGGGAATAGAGAAACCAAACAAATATTAAGAAATGTTTATCTGATGTTTCCTGAAATGAAGACTGTTAATAAATACCGAAAGAAAAATTTTAAAAAAAATCACTAAGAAAATATAGCAAATCAGCCACCATTTTAAAAAACAAAAAAATATACATGCAGCGTATTATTTATCTTTAATTCTTCTCAATAAGTGTAAGAAGTAGTGATTTTGTTTTCCAAGAACACCTGAGATGCTTCTAGAATAATAATAATAATAATAAAAAAACGCGTACAAAACGTTATTACGAATATTTGACAAAATGTACGGGTACAATAATCCTTACATGAATATTTATATTAAGAAAAATTTATCATAGGTAGCTATAATTTTACTGACGTGTGGATCTCATATTTCTATTGCCATATAAAAAAAAAACCAGGTTTTTATTTCGGAGTTAGTTTTTATAACCATTGTTTGCGTTGTTGATAATTATTCAATGGTTGAATATTTAAAGAAAACGCTTCGTAACAAAGTGTATATTCGTGTTCAATACCATTTAAGAGCAATTTAGGATCTTTTCGGTTTGAACGGCAGTTTTTTCTAGCGGTGTCATATGAAATTGTCACCCATAATTATGACCCTAGTATCGATCTCTTGCATTTTAATCTATTTTACGGTTAGGGTTAGTTAGGGTTAGGGATGGGGGAAGGGTATCTTTTTTTCTTCACGAATGTAAATAAACCCAATCTGTTTCTTAAACGAGGGACATATTCATACGGCACAGAATGTTTTCACCTCAATAGCCGCCATTGATTGGTTGAAATTGCTGAAATTGAAGAAAAAGACAACAAATATCTTACAAACTATCGAATTTTCTCAATAATGCCAAGAGAAAAAGATGTTTTATAAACACATCTACCAGTATACGAAGTTTAAAATGTTTTAGTTACCTAGAAATTATGTTAAAAACTGCCGTTCAAATCAAAGAGATCCGCAATTTAACCATATGTCTATCGTAATTTCCGGCAAACCAAATTTTGTAATTCATGTAATATATGACTATATACATATGTGAAACGATTAGCCTCGAAAATGTTGAGGAAGTTAATAGGCGCCCTACGGAAACGTTAGACTAAATAAAGAAGCTATACAAAACCATATGGTTGACTTTACACATAAAGAACCTAGTAAGAAAGAAACCCATATATATTATAGGTGCAGGAGTAGCTGTGTGGTAAGTAGCTTGCTTACCAACCACATGGCTTCGGGTTCAGTGTCACTGTGTGGGACCATACTATAGCCTCAGGCCGACGAAAACCTTGTGAGTGGATTTGGTAGACGGAAACTGAAAGAAGTCCGTCGTGTATATATATATATATATATATATATGTGTGTGTGTGGTGTGTGTGTTTGTTCCCCTAACATCGCATGACAACCGATGCTGGTGTGTTTACATTCCCGCAACTTAGCGGTTCAGCAAAAGTATTAGGCTTACAAAGAATAAATCCTGGGGTCGATTTGCTCGACTAAAGGCGGTGCTCCAGCATGGCCGCAGTCAAATGACTGAAACAAATAAAAGAGTAAAAGAGATTGGTTTAAATTTTGGCACAATGCCAGCAATGTTAGGGGAAAGGTAAGTCGATTATATCGACCTAAGTGTTCAAATGGTACTTATTTAGAAAGATATAAATCAAAGTCGATCTCGGTGAAATTTGAACTCAGACCGTAAAGAGGGAAGAAAATCTGCGAAACATTTTTCTCCGGCGTGCTAAAGTTTCTGCTAGTTCGCCGCTTTAGTAACACATCTAGATATTAGGTTCAAATCTTAGCACAAGGCCAGTAGGATTCAATGAGGGGCGAAGTCGATAACACCGATCCCAGTGTTAAACTGGTACTTAATTTACCGACTTCGACAGGATGAAATGCAAAATCGGCCTCGGCGGAATTTCAACTCCGTAAAGAATTTTACCCGACATAATAAGAATTCTGCCAGCTCATCGCTTTAATAACTATTTCTTTACTGCCCACAAAGGGCTAAACATAGAGGGGACAAACAAGGACAGACATAGGTATTAAGTCGATTACATCGACCCCAGTGCGTAACTGGTACTTAATTTATCGACCCCGAAAGGATGAAAGGTAAAGTCGACCTCGGCGGAATTTGAACTCACAACGTAACGGCAGACGAAATACCGCTAAGCATTTCCCCCGGCGTGCTAACGTTTCTGCCAGCTCGCAACCGCTTTAATAACACGTATAAATATTGAAATACAAGTTTTATCTCAGAAAATAGTTTAACAGAAACAATCTATTGACTAGTAAATGTGAATATAATAAAATCAGCGAACTTGGTTAATGTAAACAACTGTCCTAGCTACACAAGGAGAAAACGCTATAAGAGAGAATAAGTAAATACGACCATTCCCTGCAAATATGTTTGATCACATGAATATAGTACCGGAATATCAACTGACTAAATACTCTAATCTACTCAATGGCTGAGAAACTGTCTGTTTGTCTATCTTCAGCTATCCACAAAACCAAAATGTGGAAAGAAAATATGCTACTTTGAAATTATTATTATTTCTGAGAAGCCTTTGCACCAGCAGATGTCGTACCAACACTTTACCAAAACGCCCCATCCAATGACGATTTTCCCGAAACGCTGTGTTACAGAGGATGAAAAGGACCAATACAAGTTGCCGAGTGGTGTTATAAGATTTATATACACTCACATCATCATCACCATTATTATTATTATTATTATTATTATTATTATTATTATTATTTCCTTCTTTCTTCAAATTTTCTTCCGTTTCTCGCCGAGTGTTTTCCATACACCTAGGGCAAATCAGGGCATTGTATGCATTCCCAGATTACACGCGCAAATTCACAGAAAAAAGATGTATTTAAAAATTAATGAATAAATAAATTCATGGATGGATGTTATTTTCACAACGATAGTGCTCTTCTCAGTACATGAGCCGTTCCAGTTAATACGATTTTTTGCACTTCCTGGAATCATTTTCAAATAGGTTTCAGTAGCATTATTATTATTATTATTATTCAGCGCATGCCATCAAATTGACGCGGGGGTACAAATATAAGAAACCCAATATACACATCGTGACAGCCCATCAAATAATGGCACACCAGGTACATGCATCACAGCCCATATGTACAAGAAATGGTAATTTCATATCAAGACAAACAGCGCATGACCTTGCAAGTAGCTAATCTCACTCAAAAGATCCTTGAATAAGAGGTTGGTTTAAGCAAGATGAAATAAATATTCATGTTTCCAGGGGTTAATAATTCAAACCTCAAAACAATCCTCTCAACACTTGGTTATGATGCTCCCCACTACTCCTGCTCAGAGATGTACACATCGCCAGCCACTCAGGGAATGATCAACTGGTGAAGATCAAGAAACAGACAAGCAAATCTGTGGTACTGAGCAGAATATTTGCTGTAGCCCATCTTTTTACACCACACCAAAACATGTACAAGATAAAACTTCCAATCAGTTAAGATCAGAAGCCATGAAAGCCACTGAGAGTATTGTTAATATTATAGTATCATTATCGAAATCGGGGCAGCGTAACTGCAAAACACGTATGTTTAGATATATCAGCTTTTTCATTGAAACTGATGAAGCTGATACAGTAAATTATAACTTGTGAAAGTAAGAAAATTGCCTCATCTTCATTGTTATTTCTAACACCATTGGAATATCCATTCCAATCGGTTCAGGCCCAGTAAATATGTATGGAAAACATGAAGATGGATCGATGTAATTCACATTATAACTTTTCTTCCAAAAACAGAGAAAAATAAGAAAGTTTTCTTGTTATTCTTGTCCATTGTTATTGAATGGTTATTGAATGGTTAAAGAACACTATTCTTTTCTTAAATTACAAGGAATATTATATCTCTAGAAAATATCCTTTCAAATATCGAAGGTTAATTGGTTTGAAATAATTCTCTAACAATACATACAATTCTTAACTACTCCTACTTTCTTCGAACGTGCCGTCTCTAAATGTTTAAGCAACCTTTCGATGTCCTTACGTAAAAGGATTCTATACAATACGAAGTTTACTAACTATGCAGAATATTGGAGATTTTAGCGTTACTTCTCTTTTTTCTTTATTGTAATTCTTATTATTAATCAGCATACTTTTCAACACAATTACTGTTTTACGTGTGTTCTTATATTAATTTCCACGTTAAGATTGTTATTCCCAAAGTATTTAGTTAAAAAATTTTAAATGCACAATTCTACCAATAAATTACTGCACGTAAGTTAGTTATAAACTGTGATCCCTAATAGGAAAAATTCTCATAAAGAGCAATCAGTTAAATGAACTGACAACGGTCCGTGTTTCCATTTCGTGAGATCAGAGCAATTTCCTTTCGTTTAATCACGCAACGCTTTCAGTTTATTCCCGAGATATACTTAGCCAGATTTGTTATGTATATCTAAGAAATGCTACGTAGTTTCCGCTGGCAGTCAGCAGTCTTGAAAGGGATACAATCGATCGGTTTTGTTTGCTGTAGATGCATCGCATGTCGACAAAGACCGTTGAGTGTTCCAACGATAGATTAATGTTTACGACGCACAACGTAGCAACATCCTGAGCCAGCCTGTTCTCTGTCATTCTCTCGAATATCCTTTCTGTCAGTCATTCTTTTACCCTTGCTTTCATATTAGCATGTGTCCGTTATCTAAATGAATGTAAATATCCCCCCCCCCACACACACGCACAGAGGTATGTTGATGCAAACAGGAAAAATAGAACTCAAACTATGAGTATATTTCTATTAATATTTAGCAGAAATAACAGAGTAACTCAAGATCCTACAGTTACGTGTGTTGATAAGTCAAAACGCACGAAACTCTAGGATCTTGAGTCACTATGTTACTTCTGCTAAATATTAATAGAAATATACTCTTTGACTTATTCTTTGTAAGCCCGATACCTATTCTGTCGGTAATTTCTGCCGAACCGTATAGGTTCCCCACCTGGACGGCACGCCGGTCCGTCGCAGGTGAGCTGCAAGATGCAGGAGGAAAGAGTGAGAGAAGGTTGTTGCGAAAGAGTCAGCAGAAGTTCGCCGTTACCTTCTGCCGGAGCCGAGTGGAGCTTAGGTGCTTCGCTCATAAACACACACATCACCCGGTCTGAGATTCGAACCCGCGAGCCCTCGACCGCGAGTCCGCTGCGCTAACCACTAGCCACGTGCCTCAACGTGTGTAAATGTGTGTGTGTCTATGCGCAGGCGTGGCTCTCTAGTAAGAAGCGTGATTCCCACTCAAATGATCCCGGGCTTAGTCCTACTGCGTGGCACCTTGGGCACATGTCTTCTACTATAACCTCAGGCCGACCAAAGCCATGTGAGTGGATTTAGTAGACGGAGACTGAAAGAAGCCCGTCATATATATATATGTTTCTAAGTGTGTATCTTTCTATCTGTTTGTCTCCTCCCCCACCATAACAGCTTGACAACCGGTGTTGGTGTATTGATATTCCCGTAACTTCGTGGTTCCGCAAAAGGGATCAATAGAATAAGTACGAGACTTAAAAGTAAATTCTTGGGTCGTTTCGTTAGACTAAAACCCTTCAAGACGGTGCTGCAGCATGGCCGCAGTTAAATGACTGAAACAAATAAAAGAATTAAAAAAACTATATATATATACGCAGGAGTGGCTGTGTGGTAAGTAGCTTGCTTACCAACCACATTGTTCCGGGTTCATTCCCACTCCGTGGCACCTTGGGTATGTGTCTTCTAGTATAGCCTCGGGCCGACAAAAGCCTTGTGAGTGGATTTAGTAGATGGAAACTGAAAGAAGCCTGTAGTATATATATATATATATATATATATATATATATATTAATGAAGGGAAGAAATGGAGCTGAACGAAGATTCTACAAAATTCCTTTTTATTATTTTCTACACATGTTTCAAAGGCTGCAAATTCTCAAATTCGGATTGAATAAGGAGACCATTTTGCAGCCTTCTCTTCAGGAAAATCCAGGAATTTAAATCTCCAAACAAATGCGCAGCAAGCTTTTCGAACAAAACGCTATGGGCTCCTAGGGAGCGTTTTGTTCGAAAAGCTTGCTGCGCATTTGTTTGGAGATTTAAATTCCTGGATTTTCCTGAAGAGAAGGCTGCAAAATGGTCTCCTTATTCAATCCGAATTTGAGAATTTGCAGCCTTTGAAACATGTGTAGAAAATAATAAAAAGGAATTTTGTAGAATCTTCGTTCAGCTCCATTTCTTCCCTTCACTAAATATATAAAACTTCAATTATCCGCGCTAAGGCACGGTGGCGACACCCCATGGTCGTAACCTCAACCGTGTTTTTTCTGTTGTGATTTTTGCTACCCAGGTATCGGTTGAATTTTGAATAATCCGTAACAAGATAATTCATTTATCCATTTCAATAAAAAAAAAATATATATATATGAGTGTGTGTGTGTATGTGTGTTTGTGTGTGTGTGTTTGTCCCCCCAACATCGCTTGACAACCGATGGTGGTATGTTTACGTCGCCGTAACTTAGCGGCTCGGCAAAAGATGCCGATAGAATAAGTACTAGGCTTCCCAAGAATAAGTCCTGGCGTCGATTTTCTCGACTAAAGGCGGTGCTCCAATATGACCACTGAGAAATGACTGAATCAAGTAAAAGAGTAAAAGAATATACTAAGAAATACAAACACGAATACAGCTTTACTATCGTACATATCACAGTTGTCATGAAGAATGTTATGTATGTTATTATCTCAGTTTCCCCCTCATTTTCCTGCTCATCATTATCATCATTACCATCATCAACTGCGGCACTCTCGACACCATCATCTGTAAAACCATTGTCTGCAGCAGTTTTACTTTTATAACGATAAACCGTTCGTAAGTAAATATTTTATTTGAGCGGCTCAGTATATCAATAAGTAGACCTATATCGCTATATCGCCTGGTATTAGTAGTGACACAGTGGATTTTAGCCTAAGAAAGCTTCAATTTAGTATTCACGTAATGTTGTTTCTGTCTTCTTTGCCGTCACCTTCTAGCCTGTTTCACCTCCATCTCTTGTTGCTACACTCACCTCTTATTTCATAGCTGATAGATGTCTCTCAAAGCTAAAGACTCTATCACCAACATCACGCTCACTATGTACTTAAATCGAGACTATCAATGAGAACGAATTTGCTGCGGTGTCTGCTTATTTGGGATACGTTTTAATGTCACAACTATGAACATAAAAAAAAACAACAACCAAAAGATAAAAGGACGAAACCTCTATAAATAAATATTACACACACACACACACACACACACGCCCATTAAATATATATACGGTTGCAGCTGTATCTGCGTTTATGTGTGAGTGCTTCTAATTGTGCGTCAAAAAAAAAACACAGACACCAACTATTACGAACAGGCATTGGAAGTAACATTATAAAAATCTCGCAAATGATTTATTTGTCCATTACTGTTCAACGTTTTTACATTCACAATGCACCCGAAATACACACACAGATATATATATATATATATATATATATATATATATAAACATAGAACAATATACATACACACAGACACACACACATATATATATATATACGCACACACAGACACACACACACACATATATATACACATATAGCTATATATATATATATAAACATAGAACAATATACACACACATATATATATATACATACACACAGACACACACACATATATATATATATACACATATAGCTATATATATATATATATATATATATATATACATACACATATCTATAGAATATATAGATACACAAATATATATATGTGTATGTATATATATATATATATATGCATAAATTTATATACATATATCCATAAATATATATGCATATATACTTACGCACATATACATACATACACACACACACTATATATATATATATATATATATGAGAGAGAGAGAGAGAGGTGTTGGATTGTTGGTATGGCTGTTGTATGTGCAGAATAGTTTTACAACACATGTATTCGATATATATATATATATATATATTCACATACATACACACCAGTATATACATATATATATAGATACACAAACACACACACACACATGCATATCTGCTTGGGCATGTATTCATTTATTAGTCAACTCGTCTACGTATGTACGTGTACAAATACGTACGTAGCAGTCTAATTTTGTGAAAGCTGTCAGTTCCATCATTTATGAAGCATCACAAACTTTACAAATGTTGAAAACGTTTGCCCCTGCTAAATGCAATGTAAATTTACATACCTTAAAATGAAGAAAAACAACAAACAGCCTTTGAATTTGTCGAATCGTGTTTGACATGCTTACCCAATTTAGCTTAAACTTTACATTACATGAATATGAAATTCTAAACGTATAATATGTTAGAAAGGGACGGTACGTGGAATACTTTAGCTTTCATTTTATAGTAAATAAAATGTTATTTCAAAGTTACTCATGTCTGGTTCGATGAGCAGACGATTTATCCGAACGTTCGCTAATTCGATGACGATTTGTGCTCCGAAGCTTATTTTATGATGTACGCTGGCCGTTGCGTGATCGTTATATATTTCGTTCCAAGAGGTCCAGTCTATATTTCGGAGCATGAATCCTAGGCATGATAAGAATTTGAACATTAATTGACCCAGCTACTTAGGCAATTACAAATAAGTATAAGACGAAATATAAATCGCATTACGCATTATGATATATATATATATATATATATATATATATACATAACACCTACATCACTGTTTGTTTCTCTCTCTCTCTTTCTCTCTCTCTACATAATATATATATATATATATATATATATAAACCTACATCACTGTGTTTCTCTCTCTCTCTACATAATATATGTATATATATATATATATATATACTTTTACTCTTTTACTTGGTTCAGTTATTTGACTGTGGCCATGCTGGAGCACCGCCTTTAGTCGAACAAATCGACCTCAGGACTTATTCTTTGTGAGCCTAGTACTTAATCTATCGGTCTCTTGTGCCGAACCGCTAAGTTACGGTGACGTAAACACACCAGCATCGGTTGTCAAGCGATGTTGAGGAGACAAACACAGACACACACACACATATACATATACACGACGGGCTTCTTTCAGTTTCCGTCTATCAAATCCACTCACAAGGCTTTGGTCGGCCCGAGGCTATAGCAGAAGACACTTGCCCAAGGTGCCACGCAGTGGGACTGAACCCGGAACCATGTGGCTGGTAAACAAGCTACTTACCACACAGCTTACCATGCTATTTCTAGCATGGTGATATCTCTTAGATACCCTTAATTATAATTTTAATAATAATTATTACCTCTTGAGGTTTTTTATTCCCGTGCTGGCCACCTGATAAGATCGGTATCTTAAACAACGATCTTGTCTTTATATATATATATATATATAGGGAGAGTTTACAAAAGACGAAGACAGGTGGTGTACAAAACAAACATATGTATTAGTATAACGCTGAGGAATAGAAAAATCTTTTACGTTTCAAGCCTACGCTCTTCTACAGAAAGGGACAGAGAAAAAACAAGGAGAGAAAAAATGTGTGTAGTGGCTAACGATCTATCATGGGGAATCATATATATATATATATATATATATATTTGTATATGCGTGTCTGGGTGTGTGTATGCGTGTGTGCTTGTGCATTGAACAGAATGAGGCAACGGAATGAAATCGCTTCACCAAGGAATTCTAAAAATCCTTAAAATTTTGCTTACTTTCTTCACGTCACATTAAATTAGCCATTCCAATTTGCTCTCTCTATATTGTTTAAAACTTTTGAGAAATTTCACTTGTTTGAGTTTTTATCTCTCGATCCTGTTTTATATCGTTAATCATATCTTTGATGTGATATATTCTGTCGTCGAGCGAATGATTTTTGGTGATCAGTATTTTTCATGTTAGAAGTGTAAATTTCCACTTCAACAATGTAAAGGATGAGCGTTTCTACAGCAGGCTGTGAGGAATGGATATCTTATGACAATAGCGATCGACGAAGGATTGTCTTACGGAACAGAAACAAATCTAATGTAAACAAATTCAGCGGTAATGAGCAAGGAACAAGTTCCCCAAAATAAACATTGCAACTGAAGGAAATCCAATTGAACAGATACCTTAGATAATATATCTGGGATATAAGCAATCAAGAACCAGGAATATGATAGAATGTAAAATAAAAGAGTGATGACGAAATCCGAAGGAAGTTGACATGGTTCGTACAGTGTATTGTATAACGTTGAAAGATAGACAACGCCAAATTGATACCGAAATCCTTCTGAAAACAGAGATAGTGACTATTGACAATATCATCATCATCATCATTGTTCGACCGTGGTCGAGACAATGGAATTTACCATGCTACGCCAGACTTCACGGTCCATCATAGCATTACGGAGGTTCTGTTGCTGGATGCCTGTATCCCTGGAGATTACATCAGGGTAGGAGAGTGTGCGCCCTCTGGTATTGTGAGTAGATGGCTTCCAGAGAAGAGTAGAAATTGCCTCGTTTTCAGCTCTACAACAATGTCCAGCAAACTGGACTCTCCTACCTTTCACAAGAGATGACACAGGTGGTAGTTTCCCATATATTTGCATTTTGGTTAGACGACGCTTCCACGAGAGATTTTGAGCTCTCATAAGGAGGCGAGCGTAGGTTCCATCCAACCACCTCTCAAGCTTCTTTGATAACAATATCATGGCCAAAATTCAAAACCAACAATGAAGTACTAAGTGTTGCAAAAACTACGTAGATTTTATTTGACGGCTTCTACGAGAGAAAAGTAGAATATAATGGGCATTTAATGACAATGACTTTCCCAGGCTGTTAGCAGAAGGTGATATGGATGGGAGAATTGCAATGGAAGACCAAGAATTACTCGAATAGGTACACTCAAAAATTTTGAAGTAAAATATAGCGAATGTATACATTCAGTAGAAGATAGTTAGTGATCATGATTCGTGGTGTTCAAGATGAGCGTAGGCGATTCTTGGTGGTGGTGGTGTGATTGCAATTGTTACTGATGCAGACTGCGAAAAAATGAAATTTATTTCAACAAGACTAGACTGGAAGAGAGAACGGAAAAAGACATTGTCGAATAGGGAAGTTCATCGACGCTCTTCCGATTACAGAGAGAGAGAGAGAGAAGGAGCGTGTGTGTGTGTGTGTGCGCGCGCCTACCGACGTACTCAATGCAAAAATTAAATGAAAAACATTTTGATGCTAGTAGAGGTATATTGTCACATACACAACGAAAGTGTGGTCTGTAATCGGAAGAGCGTTGACGAACTTCCCTATTCGACAATGTATTTTTCCGTTCTCTCTCCGAATCTTTTCTTGGTCAACTAAGATTCATTTTTTTCGCAATCTTCAGCACCACCAATAGCAGCAGCAGCACCACCATCGCCTATGCTCATCTATTATATATCTATTATATAATATATATATAGATAGATAGATAAATATACCTGCTTGTTGTTCATACATATACTGCTTGTTGTTCTTCGTCTCTTGTTTTTCTATAAAGTTGACCTACACACATACACACACACATATATATATATATATGTATCGAAACATTCGATAGTAAAGTAGGTGTAATTTTATCGGTTTTGGAGAAAGTATAAACCAAATTTTCTTCGTCAAGATTTGAAATTAAGGAATCAAAACACAAAACAGCATTTTCCTAAATAATTTACCTCTCCATTTGCCATTTTTGTAACTTTGTTATTTAGAAATTTAAAATTATTATTTATTCTTTTTTTTAACTAAACAGAGGTAATTTTGTTAAGAATTGGATTATCCACACGATATTGACTTTTGAAATCCGTATATTAACTGCAATTTATTGCATCAATGCCGGCGTACATTGAACTCAGTAAGTTAAGTGTACAAAATTTAAATAATATTAGGTTGTCTTTCTCCCTTTTGTATCAATTTCATGCAAAAATTATTGGAAATGTTCAATATGGATTATTTAAAATTATGAATTATGAACACCAGCTTTTTCATAATCCGCCATTTACAAACTAAATGAACCAGAGTCGATGATTCTACACTCAAATATTAAAGGAATGGCACAAAACTATATAGATACGCAAATATAACATGTAGTATCCAATGTATAAACCTCGAAGGATTTCCTCTGGATATGTAATTGAAACAAAACAAAACATTTGCTTGAAAAATCCTCGTTAGGAAAGACTAAAAATAAAAAAAATAAAGTAAATAAAATAAAATAAAATAAATAAATATATAAACCTGGCAATTGCAATTCTATTGTGCAATGACTGAAAAACAAATATAATTTTTCGAAGGATTGTTGCATTATTTTTGTTTAGTTATTTTTTATTTTTAGTGGGATTTATTTTTCTAAAGAAAATTGACGGTATAGAATGTTTTCTTTATGCCGTTTTCCTATTTGTAGGTGCTATTGTTCGTTGTACTGCATTTTTTTTCATAACTTATTAATAAACAACACAAACTTCAAATGCCTCAATATATAACAAAGTGGGGGATAGAACGAGAGGGACACAGACAGATAGAAAGACAGAGAGGGAGAGAGAAAGAAAGAGAGAGTGAGGGAGCGAGATAGATAGATAGATAAATAGATAGAGATAGATAGAATGAGAGAGAGAGATAGATAGATAGATAGATAGATAAATAGATAGAGATAGATAGAATGAGAGAGAGAGAGAGATACGCGAAGGCTATTTCCCGAAAATAGACAATTGTTTATGATATCGTCAAAATAACAAAATATACAAATCGCAAAGGAGTAAAAAGTGAAAAATAATATTGCAACAGGTATAAAAGAAAATTTCCTGAGAACTACAGGGAGAAAAAAAAATGGAATTATAAATATTTCTCTAAAAATATTTTTTTTCTTCTGAAATTCTCCAAAGATTTTGTATATTCACAAATAAAGAAAATAGAAAGATTAACAGCCTGTTAAAATTGAATAGCAATAAATTGGATGAATGAAAAGACAGATGGAATTGGGAAGAAACAAAAATGATTCCAACCTGACAATGCATACAATATATATATATATATATATATATATATATATATATGTATATATATTGTATATATATATGTATATATATATGTATATATATATGTATATAATATGTATATATGTATATATATATATATATGTATATATGTATATATATATATATGTATATATATGTATATATATACATAAATATCCAGAAACACACACATGCATATAAGCAGACAAACACACGAACACATATGGGAGCGGATCCTTCATAGATAATTGTCACTTTAAATCATTCTATTCAATGTGTAAGAAAAAAATAAAATGAAGAAAATAGAAGAAAAATAAAAAAGATATATTTTTGGAATAGGAGCATTTTGGGAATCAGAGAATGCAACTCAGATTTTGTATACAATAAAAGAAGGAAATAAAACAAGTTATTTGAAACAGGAATAAACTACATGAAAAATATCTTTATTTCCGCCTACTTGAGAATAGAAGAATCTTTTTATCAGACAATAGCATTTCCAAGTCTAAAAGTTTCTGTATCGCAAACGGTATTCATTCATTCAGTTGTTGTGTTAATGCTTTCATATCTTAATTCTAAATTTGTTTTCTATTATTTTCATCTACAAAAATAAAGCAATCTGTACACGTATGCACAATTTACTACAAGCTCTTCAGGTTAGTAATCCTGTTCAAAACTGAAGCGGATTCGATCAACGAGGAGTATACGATGAGCTTGGAAGGAATCTCAAAATGGTAAAGACTAAATGTCGTGAGATTGAAGAATTAGGAAAACAGTTACAATAGATTTGACAGAGTTTTACGACATTATAGTATATCACTTATGTTGTGTGGACGCCTCCAGACGATGAAGTAGGCTGGCCCAATACGTAGATATATATTTCTTTACTACCCACAAGGGGCTAAACACAGAGGGGGACAAACAAGGGCAGATAAACGGATTAAGTCGATTACATCGACCCCAGTGCGTAACTGGTACTTAATTTATCGATCTCGAAAGGATGAAAGGCAAAGTCGACCTCGACCTCGGTGGAATTTGAAATCAGAACGTAACGGCAGATGAAATACCTATTTCTTTTCTGCCCACAAGGGGCTACACACAGAAAGGACAAACAAGGGCAGATAAACGGATTAAGTCGATTCCATCGACCCCAGTGCGTAACTGGTACTTAATTTTTCGACCCAGAAAGGATGAAGGGCAAAGTCGACCTCGGGGGAATTTGAACCCAGAACGTAACGGCAGACGAAAAACGGCTACGCATTTCGCCCGGCGTGCTAACGATTCTGCCAGCTCGCCGCCCCAAATACGTAGGTATAGAGGGAGAAGTCTAGACGTGAAGGAGGAGTAGATTTGAGTAGAGGACATCCGAACGTGCGACACAACAGTGGAGACGAGGACTTCCTAGCTCACGCAGCCACTGTGTAGTATTGCGATATAACAACTTAATTGTTAACTACGTTTCCGTTATATCTGCTCGTGCCTCTGTTTACACATGTTTGTTCCATCTCGAGCAACGCCTGGCTCATAAAGGCCGGTTTCCTTGACGTATAGGTTCCCCACCTGATTTTTCTTCTTACTTTCCTACTATACATACATGCACACTGGGGGCACCTTCGTACTGGAAGTCACCTGACCCTGTTATCTCCCCTACTGTCCCTCTCGAGTCTGACAACTGTCCGAAGTCAGGATGCCATGATAGATCGTTAGCTCTTACACGCATTTTTTCCTCTTCTTTTTCTCTCCTTGTTTTTTTCTGTGTATCTTTCTGTCGAAGAGCGTAGGCTCGAAACGTAAAATACTTTTTCTATTTCTATTCCTGAGCGCCAAACTAATACATTTGTTTGTTTGTACTCCACCTGCCTTCGTCTTTTGTTTATTCTGGTAAACTTTCCCGTTATATATATGTATGTATGTATGCACACACATATATATATATATATATATATATATATATATATTTTCATATACACAAAAAAGAAACACTCTCACACACAATTGCACAAAGACACACGCAAAAAATCATATATATATATATATACATTTTATACGATGTAAAGACAGAATGAAAATTCTAAGCAGTTAACTATACTCAAAGCAATGGGCCGAAGATTTTCAGAAAATACGAATTAGTTTCACACAAAATTAAAATTTCCCATGTACTGTGCTTAAGGGGAGAAATCTCATACAGTGCTTCCCATGTTTTGTTGCCATCTCTCTGGAGGATTATCTCGGATATTTCTATGTATGCCCTCAGCAGTTGATTATTAAGCTTAAGGCATTTTAAGAGAGATGAAGCGGGAGCTGCGAAACTAATGCATTTCATGTAAAGGTTGTAATGTCAAAAATGACGGCTATTTTAATTGGAGATTTTGAAAATCAATTTCTTTGCCAAGATATCGTAGATTAAGTTTCCATTATAGCGATAACAATTCGATATTTCCCTGAGTTGCATCGAACGTTGAACTATTTAATATGAATTATTTTAACGAGAGTGCAGAAGTATCCACGATAACAACTTTTTATTATTATTATTATGGTAGCGTGCTGGCAGAATCGTTACCGCGCCGCAAAAATGCTTAGCGGCATATTCCCCGACTTTATATTCTGGGTTCAAATTCCGCCGAGGTCTACATGGCATTCATTCTTTCGGGGTCGATGAAGTGAGTACCAGTTACGCAGTGGAGTCGATGGAATCGACTTACCCGCACCCCACCAAAATTTCAGGCCTTGTATCTATAGTAGAAAGGATTATTATTACTATTATTATTATTATTATTTTCTACTATAGGCACAAGGCCCAACATTTTTGGGGAGGGGGCTAGTCGATTAGATCGAGCCAAGTACGCAACTGGTACTTAATTTATCGATCCCGAAAGGATTAAAGGCAAAGTCGACCTTGGCGGAATTTGAACTCACAACGTAGCCGCGGATGAAATATCGGTAAGCATTTTGCCCGGCGTGCTAACAATTCTGCCAGATTGTTAATGTTAAGCGGTAAACTGGCAGAATCTTTAGCACGCCGGGTAAGATGTTTAGCAGCATTCCGTCCGTCTTCAAGTTCTGAGATCAAATTCCGCCGAGGTCGACTTCACCTTTTACCCTCCGGGGTCGATGTTATAAGAATCAGTAAAATCTCGTCTTGATGTAATTGACTTCCCCTCCTCTCAAAACTGCTGGCCAAGTGCCAAATTTTGAAATCATCATCATCACCACCACCACCACTGTTATCATCATCCTCATCCTCAAAATTTACCGAAATTTGCCAAAAATTGCCTTCATCATCATCATTAATTTAACGTTACTGGAATAGCAGAATCGTTAGGGTCTTTGATTTTTCCAGAATCATTCAAATAAAACATTATTTAACCCATGATATATATTTAATCATCAAATCGCAATATCACATCAAATTCACGGTCTTGTCCCCCAACATGTAAATTCTTAATGCTTTTAATATAAAGGTATAAAATTAAAAAAACAAACAAAATTCGTTGCAACATCGGAATGTGCAACCTGTCTGCGTATATACTAAACCTTCCAATAGCAAATTCTAGAGCAGCAGAGCAAAATTGGTATTTAACTAACTATAATACTTCCTAAATGATATCTATTCTACAGTAATTTTCAATATCGGTATATTTTATTTAAAATTATTTTTTAGCAGGTTTGTTTACGTTCTCTGGAAGTTACATCCATCTATGCGTTAATATGCACAACTGGAAACGAAAACCGCTAAAGACTGAATTGTTCAAGAGCCTAATTGCAACAAACGGCCATATTCTCTTTCCATATGAGTAAATTGTGTTCGCGGTAATTCAGTGCAAACGGCTTCTGTTTTTATGCTATTTTATAAAATCTCATTCTACGCCAAAATTACTAATATGTAATTGTAAATCCATTGCTCTTATAATACCGCATGCTTTTCTGATCATTTGTATTTTATAGTTTGATTCGTTTATCATATATTCAATTGCATGAAGGCTTAGGAGTACAATCACTCATTCACACTCGCAATAACACACAGAGTTGCCCAAATGCACACGCACATAAAACGTTCCGATTCGTACATATTTCACGCATATACGATTATATATATATATATAAGAAATAACTGAGATTCATTTGAATTACGTACTTCAGGTGAGGTACCAATTTAAACCTGCATTATCCGCACAGCTCGAAGGTGAATAAAAATCAAATAAGTAATAAGGGTGTCAAGGTCTACCTTGACATCGTTGTTAATTATTTCATATATATAATTATAACAGTATATATCGATGTAGACGTGGCTATGTGGTGAGAAGCTTGCTTCACAACCACATTGTAACGAATTCAGTCCACTGCATGGCACATTGGATACGTGTTTTCTAGTATAACCTCGGGCTAACCAAAGCCTGTTTGAAGCAGAGCTGTATTTTATATTTTCTTTCTTTGACAGAATTGTACGTCTAATACTGGTAATCATCTATCGTATATTTCAAAAGTCATCTATTCCCTTCCTTACAATTACATTACTACACTCTCAAACACCTTCATTATTCTCACAAATTCATTTACATACTTCATTAGTTTTTGACTTATTCTGTCTCTTATTCTTTCTCCGTCGTATATATATGTATACACACACACACATATATATATATATATATATAGATTCTATAATTATGAGTATAATTATAATTAGGGTTCAGCAAAAATTTGCTTCACCACATACCGAAATTTAGAAAAAAAAGCAGTTAAAAACTACTATTTCACTACCATTAGAAAATCCTTCAAACAGCAATACTCAACAACTTACGCAGGTAAAGAGTTGTTGAGTATTGATGCCTGGGAGATTTTCTTTTGGGAGGGAAATAGTAGTTTTTCACTGCTATTTCTAAATTTCGGTATGTGGTGAAGCAAATCTTTGCTAAACCCTAATTGTAATTATAATTATAGAATTTTTGTATAAGTTTTTCGATGATGGTCCTTTTAACATACCGCACTACTTGGTAAACTTATTAATTATTAATTAATTAATTAATTAATTAATTTTACCCTTTATTACACACACACATGTATACAGAGAACGCATACGTCCACCCAAGCAGACAGACAGATATTTATTACGGGACCAAGTGAGCCCGCTTGTGTTCATGGGTGTGACTTGGCAGTTTATTCAAAGTAAAGGATTATCTTGCGTTATTGTGTTACAGTGGTTTCTCCTCACCTGAATATTCCAGGTGTGTGACAGTCATGTCGCAAGGTAAACACTGAGTGAAGCAATCCCTATAAGCTATACCGCTTATAGCGTATCTCCATGAAATCATTGGCTGTGTGGTAAGTAGCTTGCTAACCAACCACATGGTTCCGGGTTCAGTTCCACTGTGTGGCACCTTGGGCAAGTGTCTTTTGCTATAGCCCCAGGCCGACCAAAACCTTGTGAGTGGATTTGGTAGACGGAAACTGAAAGAAGCCCATCGTACATATATATATCTATATATATATATATATTATATATATATATATGTGTGTGTCTGTGTTTGTCCCCCTAGCATTACTTGACAACCGATGCTGGTGTGTTTACGTCCCCGTCACTTAGCGGCTCGGCAAAAGAGACCGATAGAATAAGTACTGGGCTTACAAAGAATAAGTCCCGGGGTCGATTTGCTCGACAAAAGGCGGTGCTCCAGCATGGCCGCAGTCAAATGACTGAAACAAGTAAAAGAGTAAAATAGTAGATGTATATGAGTGTGCGTGTACATGTGTGCATGTGTTTTCGAATGTGTGTGTGTGGTTGTGTGTGTGTGTGTATGCGTGTGTGTGTGTTTTCTTTTCCATTGACACTGGTCTTAAATCGATATGTAGTTTTATAATTCACAGCTTAGTGGTTTGTAATATACAGTAGAATAATATTTGCACAGATTAAATTTGAAATGAGACTCTAATGCAATACTTCAGTATCGCCATCATCGACATACAGTAACACACCCAGACACACACACACACGCTTGAGCTCAACATTGTGTACACTACACAATATTGCAGAAGCACCCGTAATACAATAATATTTATCGAATAATCACTCGTTCCTTTCTGATTTATTTAGTTTTATATAGGTGCCTATATACATTTGTAATACATGCCTACACATATATGTACATATCTACATCAATCCTTCCGAACAAATGTGTGTGTGTGTGTGTGCGTATGTGTGTTTGTATGTACATTTGTCTAAACGCGTGTGAATGGCAGTGTATGTAAGTTAGTGTGTGAGGGTCTTTGTGTTTGTTCCAACGCGTGTATCGGAAATCCTTTAGTTGCATGGCGCACTCTAGTCGTTTATCAATAGTTAGTCCAAATTGTAAAGTTCAAACCAAGCACTTCCATATAAACTCGAAAATCTACATTTAATTCTAATTCTACATGAATAATGTTACAATATCCGGGCCAAGTATATATTATCATTCCTGTAGTTTTCTGTGTGTTCATTCTAACATATGCACGCGTAGCACACAGTCACAAATACACCATGCACACACACACACACACACACACACACACACACACCCGACGCACGCACAAGATGTTGATAAATGTGTGTATGCGCATATATACACACACACACATGTATATATGTGTGTATATATATACATGTATATATGTATATATACACATGTATATATGTATATATACACATGTATATATGTATATATACACATGTATATATGTATATATACACATGTATATATGTATATATACACATGTATATATGTATATATACACATGTATATATGTATATATACACACGTATATATGTATATATATATATATACACACGTATATATGTATATATATATATATACACATGTATATATGTATATATATATATATACACACGTATATATGTATATATATATATATATATATATTATATATATATATATACACATGTAATATGTGTATATATGTATATATATATATACACACATGTATATATGTATATATATATATATATATATATATATACTCATGTTATATGTGTATATATATATATATACACATATATATATATACACATGTAATATGTGTATATATATATATAATATATACACACATGTATATATGTGTATATATATATATATTACACACATGTATATATGTGTATATATATATATATATACACATGTATATATGTGTATATATATATATATATATACACACATGTATATATGTGTATATATATATATATATATATATACATGTATATATGTGTATATATATATATATATATATACACACATGTATATATGTATATATATATATGTATATATATGTTTATACATGTATACATTTGTGCTCCTTATATATGAGCATGTATAGAAATATATACACGTACACATACAGGTATATGTAGTCTTACGCAGATATACGACATATATATACATAAATACATTTACACATGCATATGTATATATATATACACACACACACACACACATATATATATATAGAAACACACATATTTCTAACTATGTATATGAGCATGTTACATTCACATATACATATCTACACACACACATATAAATACACTTATATACGCACATTAGTAGACATATAAACAAGGACTTAAATACTGCTGAAACACACAGCCACACACCACACGCACGTACTCGTACCCCCTCCTTTTAGTAAATGTGTTCGGTACACAGAAATTTTAACAAGATGCACTTATCGATTTACATAGAAGTTTCTAGAGGCGAGCCAAACGAAACAAAGTATTTCATGCAGGGAAATGAAAATGCGGAAGTTACAAACGGAAATCTGAGCTAGTATCTATTCTATGATCAACACGGTGATGACTTCCAAGACTTACACACATAACTACACATTAAATCTGTATGGGCAAAATAAATAACCGCCATCAAAGCGACGTGGACATGAAATATAAATCTTGGAGCAAACTGAAATAAACTTTTCTGGAAGCTGTATAACCATAACGTAACTGATTCTGACATGACCTGTTTCCAAACTGCCTCTTCAAACGTGAAATCGATTTTCTTCATCCTTGAGCAACTTCTAAACACAAGGAAAGATGCAAAGTCCGTCTGACTATAATAAAAATCATAGTTCTCATGTCACTTGTCAAATAGTACACGTGCCCACCCAGGGTTGGTTAGTGAGTTTGTTTGCTTTTTTTTGTTTTATTGCATCTGACTAAACTACGAAGAGACCGCCTTCAAACAAGCAAAATAGTGTTTGGTGATTTACGACCCTCTGTTCAGATCGATATCTAAGTGCCTTAGTCTTTGTTATTTATTGCAGCTACGTAAATACACTTTGCCCTGAACCTTTTTATATAAAGTCAACTGTTTTCATTATAGCTTTTGTTGCTTTTATTGCTGTTCGCGGTGTCGGTGGTAGTTTAGCTGTTGCGGTTGGAAATCCTGCTTGTGCCTGAAGATCCTCTCCGATGGATATACCGATCTCGACCGGCTCTAGCTGACAGTTTTTGATATGCGATACTATTTAGAATTACGAACACACATTTGTGGATAAGCAACATCTCTGCCTTGTGTGGCAATCTCTGGCGAGCTGGCAGAACCGTTAGCACGCCGGGCGAAATTCTTAATGGTATTTCGTCTGCCGTTACGTACTAAGTTCAAATTCCGCCGAATTGACTTTGCCTTTCATCCTTTCGGGGTCGATTAAATAAGTACCAGTTACGTACTGGGGTCGATGTAATCGACTTAATCCGTTTGTCTGTCCTTGTTTGCCCTGTCTATGTTTAGCTTCTTAATAATAATAATAATAATAATGATAACATTTGTGAGTTAATTTTGAGACTAATTAAAGGTTCCTGTTTTAGCTTGAGTCAGATACCTAGACTTATTATTGGTTTAAACAAAAACAACAAACAAACAGAAAATAGTACTTCTTCGTAAAAGAATGCTAAATGTATCTAAGCTAATTGTATATCTAATCTGCTGTCACCGTATGAATTTTAATGTATTTTTTTTATTATTCTATCGTACCATCGTATTCATTTTCATATCTCTGTGAAATATTAATCAACTAGCATAATACCCGTCAAAATTGACAGGTTTATTTCAGTTTCCTTTCTGTAAACATTTATCTCTCTATTTCAAGTTTTTGCAAGATATTTTTCTTGCGTTTCACGATGTCTTTAATGTATTTTTTTTCCATTTATTCTCCTTCTTTTCTTACTTCGAGAATTGCTCCTTTTCTTTTGTTTTTGTAGTTTATTGTATAATTTCTTGGTGTGTTAATATGCGTTTTATTTCTGGTGTTTGAAGCAGAGCTGTATTTTATATTTTCTTTCTTTGACAGAATTGTACGTCTAATACTGGTAATCATCTATCGTATATTTCAAAAGTCATCTATTCCCTTCCTTACAATTACATTACTACACTCTCAAACACCTTCATTATTCTCACAAATTCATTTACATACTTCATTAGTTTTTGACTTATTCTGTCTCTTATTCTTTCTCTTTTCCTTATTCTAGTTGCCATTCATTCCCTACTTTCCCCAGGGTTATTTTGATCGAATATAATTTTTATCCTTTATTATACTTCGAAAATATATATTTGATAAAGATAATTATGAGAGATGTTATCATGATCTTCATACACTCCAATAAATAAAATCCAATGAAGCACTCTACATAATGACAGGTAATAATATTCACTCTCTCCCACCCCCTCTCTCTGTGAATATATACATACAAAGACACACAGACTCACACGTGTCTAATAGCTTACTCTATCAATCTATCTCTTATAAAAATGTATATATATATATATATATATGTTCATATATATACATATACATGCACATATTATATATAAATATACTGTATATATACCTATAAATATATATGTATATATATATATATGTTCATATATATACACATACATGCACATATTATATATATATATATATATATATATATCTTTATATATACTATAAATGCACATATTATATATATATATATATATATATATACTTTATATATACATATAAATGCACATATTATATATAAATATACTGTATATATAATATACTGTATATATAATATATATGTTATATATAAATGTATATGTATATATAAATATATATATATATTATAAATGTATATGTGTGTAATATATATATATAATCTAATTATACATATATATATATATATGTATAGGTATGATAAATGTATATTTGTGTATAATATATATATATATATATACTATATATAATATAGCTAATTATACATATATATAATATATATAAATTATATAATCTATATAAATATATTTATGTATATAAATACATATATATATATCTATAGAAATATATATTTATGTATATAATACATATATATATATCTATATAAATATATATTTATGTATATAAATCATATATATATATAAATTATATATTTATGTTATACATACATATATTACATATCTATATAAATATATATTTATGTATATAAATACATATATATATATATAAATATATATTTATGTATATAAATACATATATATACATATCTATATAAATATATATTTATGTATATAAATACATATATCTATATATATCTATATAAATATGTATATAAATACATATATATATATTGTCTTCGTCCCTCCTTTTCTCTATCTCTTTGTTTCCTTTGCCCCCTTTCTTTTCTCTCTCTTCTCTCACGTGACCGCTGGTCAAACCAGCCTTTCGGCCTCGAAATTGCTAGGATGATCCGGTTCTTGACTGAAGATTGAAGGCTTCGAATGTCCCGTCCGTGTTTTTTGTATCGTTTTCCAAATCTTTTACGTTCTTGTCCCAGTTTGTATTTTTCTACACACACACACATATATATATATATATATATATATATGTGTGTGTGTATATGTATATAAAATGTGTGTATCTATCCATGTATGAATTCTATTTATGCGAGAAAATAGCAGCACCGTCGCTCATGAAAAGTTTAATCAAAATATCCGAGAAAGGTTTAATCACCGACGTCATTTGTAATGTTTCATACCCTACGTTCGCAATGTCTATTTTCCTCATATCATATGTGCACGTTCTTTTCATAAAACTTCATTTTAATCAAAAGACAGGTGTCAAAGCGTAATAACAATGCGCACATTTCAGAAAATGTCCCCCAGGCAAATTCAAACACCCCGTCATCAATGTTATAACACAAGTAATCAATACAAAATTCGACAAGTTGCTAAGCATGATATCGGCATTATAATGTATGCGATTTTGATTCTTTTCCTTTTGCAAACTTCTTGTATATAGTTATTGATTTATGTCATAATTGGTGAGAGTAGTGTCGATAGTTACAAGTTTCCTACAGGCCAGTATGTAAAATTCCACGGCCTTTCTGCTTTTAATAGGAAGAAATGAATAACTGTACATCGATTATGAACAAATGTTGCGAAGAATCTCCTTTGCGTATCCTGTGGTATTCGCCTTTTTTTTTCATCAGTTTTGTCGCCGATGTTTACCTTATTTACTGATATATATAGCTGAAAGTCACACACACACACAAACTCTTTCTCTTTTTTTGTTTTTTACTTGTTTCAGTCATTTGACTTACTGCGGCCATGCTGGAGCACCGCTTTTAGTCGATCAAATTGACCCCAGGACTTATTCTTTGTAAGACTAGTACTTATTCTATAGGTTCCATTTGCCGAACCGCATAAACACACCAGCGGCGGTTTCAAGTGATGTTTGGGGAAACACACACACACACACACACACATATATATATATTATATATATATATATATATATATATATATATATATATATAGCGTGTGGTATCTACGAATAGTAGTACCCTCAATATAATATAAATAAATATTTTCAAAGTGGAAAAATTTACGGATTTTTTCTCTTACGAGGTTTTTCACGCTAACTACTGATAATTTTTTTAAAAGATTTTATCCTCAATTGTTAATTAATAAATATATATATATATATATATATATATATATATATATATATATACATATACACGACGGGCTTCTTTCAGTATCCATCTACCATATGCACTCACAAGGCTTTGATCAACCCGATGCAATAGTAGAAGACTGTATGTCTGCTGCCTGCCTGTATTTCTGTCTGTCTATCTGTCTGTGTGTTTGTGTGTGTGGTGGGGGGAGTTTGTCTGTGCATTAGTATCTTTCGACAATTCATGAAGCTACTCTAGCTATTTGGAACAACTTTAAAAATATATACCTACAGATCTATCAGTTTAATATTTTTCCAACGGATTCCAGTAGTTAGAAAGAGAGAGAAAGAAAGACTGAACAAAAGCAGATAAGAGAGAGAGAGATTGTGTCATATACATATAAAATATATAACATCAGTTTATGTGTGTATATATAAGCATAAAAGTATATATTTTCTTATTTATATTGATGTATACACATACAACTATATGAGTATGTATGTAGCTAGCTATACGAGAACTCATTTATATATATATATATATATATATATATATATATATATATATATATATATACATACATGCATACAAACAAACACACAATATAAATGGTGGAATAATGCAGACTATAAAATCGCTTATGTAATACAGAATCCTAATATATATATACGTCCTTGTGTGTTTATACAAGCGTAGACACACACACGCACACCTAGACACACACTTGTATAAAAACACAGACATACACACGCATACGTCTACAATCTATGGCATAAACGGTTTTATAGTCTCTGTGTCATTCCAGCATTCATTGCCCACGACAGAAGACATTCCATCTGAAAGACCAGCAAATACACTTTATAGCAGAACGAACAAAACAGCTAAAAGAAACCTGAATACAGAGAACCCCCCCAAAAAAAAAAAAATGTCTACGCTAAACAAAGTGCTTCGCCGAGGAATAATACATAATGAAAGCCAGACGAATAAACAGTGTTGAAAAGCAATACAATTATTTGATATGGAATTGTTTCCACGTTTACTAAAGATTATATGTTATTGCATCCATTATGTTTTGGTTATAGTAATCAATCTCTATTACAATGTTTCAACATCCGTAAACAAACATACCCTCATGTTTGCAGGCACGAAGTTAAATACGTACGCAAATATATATATATATATATACACACTTACATACATATATATATACACACACACATACATACACACACACACACACATACATACATATATATATATACATATATACATATATACATACATACATACATATATATACATACATATATATACATACATATATATACATACATATATATACATACATACATATATATACATACATACATATATATACATACATATATATACATACATACATATATACATATATATACATACATATATACATATATATACATATATATAAATACATATATACATATATATACATATATACATACATACATATATATACATACATATATACATATATACATACATACATACATACATACACACATATATACACACATACATATACACACATACATATACACACATACATACATACATACATATACACACATACATACATACATACATATACACACATATATACACACATACATATACACACATATATACATACATACATACATATACACACATATATACATACATATACACACATATATACATACATATATATATATATATATATGTATGTGTGTATGTATGCTCGTATATAGATGTAGATATATTTGAATGTGTATATACGCGCCTCACTCTAGCTCCGTTGTTTCGCGATGCATCCATCAAATCCTTTTGGGAATCTGGTAAAAACTCGGCCGATTGATAACCAAGATAATGTAATTTGATTTCACACCTCTACATTATTACATATCATTGTGTACTTCATGTAAACAAGAGGATCAAGTAACACCACGTAATATCACACGCACACACACTCGGTCACATATATACACATACACAGAATCACACACATGCACTCATTTATATATATATATATATATATACATACAACATACACACAAACTTATACACGGGTTTCTGTGGGAATTAAAATATGTGAAACTTTTTGCAAGCTTGAATTTCTAAAAGACGGACCAGTTAGTTGCATAAGTATATTTACATACCCGACATACAGACAGTCTGTCTGTCTGCCTGTATGTATATATATATATATATCTTTCTGTCTACCTATATATATATATATATATATATTGGCATTGAAAGTTACCCCATCAGCAGATCTCAACATTACCATCAAAATAAAGGACCAGATACTGCAACAGCTTGGGTTTCAGGGGACCACATCTTTCAATATCCTTCCTAAATGACTGAGAGACCTGCATGGTGTGGATGTAGGTTTCTTTAGACTCTAAGCTGGATCTCTTTTTGTCAGGGGTCCCAGATGAACCTACCTCTCGGCAGGAAGCACAGATGCGGGGAGCGGCGTCGAACTCCCTTGTAGACCAAGTGCCACGTATCAGAGGTGGTTTCACATACTAGTGTAGCTCATTCAGTGATAGTGCTCTAGCATGGCCGCAATTTTCAGGCTAAAACATTAAGGATTTATATATATATATATATATATATATATATATATATATATATATATATATATATAAAGTTAATCCAAACATGAAAACACAAAGAGAAAACACAACAACGCGAGGACGTGGAACAAGTGTAGTATTATTGGACGCTCAGGAAAGAAGGAGCGTTTAACGTTTCGAGCGGAGTTCTTCGTCTGAAACATAGGAAAAGGAAAGATCCAAAGTAGGGAAGATGGAGAAAAAAAAATCGCCAACGGTACACACGCGGTCACATTTTGAACATCAAAGGCTCTTTGGAATCTGGTAAAAACTCGGCTCGTTCACATACACACACACACATACATATATATATATATGTATATATATATATATATGTATATATACCTGTTTGTATGTGCATATACCTATGGTCTTTAATTATCACCTATATTCCATTGCAAAACATATGAATGCATCGCCTCCCATCACACAATGTATCATGGTGCCACGATATACCATTTTCCTTTTCGCTGACATCGTTAAGATCCAATACATTATGAAATTCCACATGAGCCACGCCATGTGTTGAGTTTTAATAGAAGCCATTGCTACAGAACGCATTTCAAACGTCAAATTCGATCCCTTTCCAATTAAATGTATTGAACTTTAAATTTTATTACACATTTTTACTCCACTAAAGCATAAATCTCTTTCATTTATTTTAATTAAAAGCAACGATTTTAATGAAGCAGCAGGATAAAAGAGAATACAATCCTGATTGTTTCATTTGATTTATTTCTTCTCATTAATCACATTCCTTTTAAGGATCCCTTCTCAGTCTGATATTAATTTGAAGTTTGAAGACGACAAAATATCATAAATAACCCTACAATTCTTCTCCCGATGCTATTATTTTTTCCTCTTATTTTCTTCTTTTTATCGTTTTTTTATTTCGTTTCGTTATATTTTTAATGTCCTAATGGAATTTATTTTCACTCTAATCCATTTACAATATTCATTCTTTTAATATTTGTGTTTTGCGACTGATACCAGTTTACCAAGTGTAATGGAGGTTAGTAAACACCAGGAATCAAATATAATCCAGTCGTGCCTTACGCGTACAGCAGTAATTCTTTACAATATAAAGGAAATTCCATGGCTTCAGACCGAAACTTTTCTGATATTAGAATCTATATGTAAATCCAGAAGCTTATCTATGAATTAAATAACGCCCTATAGGCCCAAATAGTGTGATTTTAAATATCGTGATTTTAAAAATATATATTTGTGTGTGTATGTGTGCGTGTCTGTGTGTATGTGTGTGTGTGTTTGTGTGTCTGTGTTTGTCTCCCCAACATCGCTTGACAACCTATACTGGTGTGTTTACGTCACCGTAACTTAGCGGTTCGGCAAAAGAGTACGATAAAATAAGTACTACGCTTGCAAAGAATAAGTCTTGAAGTCGATTTGCTCGACTTTAGGCGGTGCTCCAGCATGGCCAAAGTGAAATGACTGAAACAAGTAAAAGAGTAAAACAATAAAGTTCTACCGAAATAGCTCTTGGCAATTTCAAAACTTATTGGCTTTCCTATATATACATATATATGTGTGTATGGCGGTGGGGAAAGTGTGTGTGTGTTGAGTGAGAGAGAGAGAGAGAGGTGCATGTCTTAGGATTTAGGATGTTGCACTCATGATTATAAAATTGTGGATCGAGTGTTGAGTTGCTTTCTTGAGCAAAGCACTTTCTATCACGTTGCTACAATCCCCTTATCTTGCAAAAAAAAAAAGAGAGAAAGAAATATATTTATATATAGTAATCCAGCTGACCAACTAAACTTGTAATCTATTCACATTCCTTTGTAAACTTTTAAAACTCTATGAATTCAGATCCTACACACCTATATAAACACGCTAAATTACAATGGTTTAAATGCTGGTTTGAACTCTAAGTTTTAATATTCACGTTCTCATTTTCTTTTTGTGCCTTATCATGTAACACACTCACCGGTAAAATTCCCACTTACCGGTGAGTGTGTTACATTATAAGGCACAACAAGAAAATGATTCTCCCCAGACACAACAGAATATGCTTCGACACACGAACTCATATGAAGAATCATGCAAACCAAATAAAAAAAAAAACCCAAATATATATATATATATATATATATTTGTAAACGTATACGAGTAGGTATATATTTGTAAAATATACGAGCTAATCCTATTATAAATATATATGTATATATATATATATATATATATACACACACACACATGTACATAGGCAAAGGGATAGCTTTTTCGTAAGTTTACTTCTAAAGAATGACGTTCCGGTTTTCTCAGGGAATGTAATTACGTAATGACAGGCATGAATTCTAACACCAATTCCATTACATTTTTGATTTCTTCCCCTCCACACGAACAAATGTTTATGCAAATTGTTGAATACTGTATATTTGACACACGGGCGAATTACAACGCTTTGGAACTTTTGCTTTTAATACGATGTTTACATCTAAATTAAACGTTTTTACTTCAATACCATATTGTTGGTGGTTAAACTAATTGCTTGAAAGTAATCAGACAAGCTTTTGAAGTCATGATTTTCTGTTTGGTTAAAACTGAAATTCATTCTTACTATTTATTTGTTTATCTGCTTCATTTATCATTAGATTTTCGTTTTTTCTATACTGTGTTTCAACTGTCCTTCGTGAACTTTACGAAGCCATCTTTGTTTTGTTTTCGTTTTCTTTTGGAGTTGTTATTTTAATTCTTATTTGTTTAATTCATGTATTTTTTTTTTCTGTTTCCCGAGCGAAGAATAAGACTGCCTAAAGCCATACTAGAGATTATTAAATTTCTTGCAGAAAACGGTAATATATAGACTCGCGAAACGTTACTACATTACTACATTACAGATTTTCCTGTTGTACGAATCAACAATAAAAAAAAATTTACCGGTGACTGCCATTGCACGCCACGTATATCATTATCGTGGGAAGAATTAATTCACAGGAAAGAAGGTAAAAACATTACCAGAGACAAAGATGTTATGCGATAAGAAGAATTTGTTTGTTTCCTGTGCAGAAAATATTTATGCACTAATTCAGTTTCTGCCAACATCAAATGCAGTATCAGAATCCCAGTTGAGGATCCATTTCTCAGTATTGAATTAGCGTTAGATCAATTATTACAAAAACGAAACTTGCCCATAACGCTGCATTTCACAAAGCGCACCAACCATCTGCCACATCGCACTCCCGACTACAGAAGGGTTATCTTGGCTTCCAGTATAACAACAGTCATGTCACAGAACGTCAGTTTGTTTAGTACACTTCGCAATTGTTAGCAAGTGAAATAGCGAAGAATTCCTAAGACCAATACATACATACGTACACAGACATGCATGCAATCATACATGCATGCATACATACATACACAAATACATACATGCATGCATGCATACATACATACATACACACACATGCATGCATATACGCAGGCGTAGTAGAGGCTGTGTGGTAAGAAGCTTCCATCCGAACCACATGTTTTCGCGTTCAGTCCCACTGATTGGTACCTTGGGCAAGTGTCTATCACTATAGCTTCCGTTCGACCATAGCTTTACGCTTGTATATATATATATATATATATATATTCAAAATGTATATATTTATTTCGTTTTGGGATTTGGTTTGCAAGATTCTTTATATGAGTTCGTGTGTTGAAGCATATTCTGTTGTGCCTGGGGATAGACATTCTCTTTTAGTGCCTTATTATTTAACACTCTCACCGGTAAAATTCCTACTTATTTCTTATTTTAGAAAATAAAAATAAGAAATAAGTGGAAATTTTACCGGTGAGTGTGTTAGATAATAAGGCACTAAAAGAGAATGACTCTCCCCAGACACCATAGTATATATATATATATATATATATATATGCATAAAGAAGACAGAAAGAACGAGATGAGAAAGAGAAAGTGTGTGATATGGGAAGAGAGAGAGAGAGAGAAAAAGATGGGTGTATGTGTTTATGTGACTGTCAATATTCGTGTCTTTGTTCATATTCATAAGTACTAAACTGAAATTTATATCTGAGGGTGAATAACTTACAGTTTTTACGTATCTGTATAAACATATACGAGCTAGAAAGCAGTTATACCATATAGAATTTATGACAAAAACAGTTGTATAAGTTATATTACACTATTTGTAAATACAACTGCGTGTGTAGCCACTTATGTTGATATCTAAAATCACGAAACCATAAATTTCACAGGATGAATTGCTTATTATCATGGTGGATGTTCAATTCACGGAAGGAACAGGCAAGTGAGTTGTGGCAATATAGTGTAACTTTGGTATCTGTAATTGCTGGAGATATTTAGTGAGTCAGAGTGCAACTGTTTCTTCATGAGCTCGTACAAGTTGCCAGATCGATAATCGGGATTTGAATCGATACGTGGCATTTTAATGCAGAATAAAAGAAATGCATGAGATACTGAGGACAATGAATGCAAAGATAAGGGTGATGACAACATTGATGATAACGACGACGACAATGATGACACGGCAGCTAAAAGAATGAGGTGAAATGTGTGGTGATGCTGAGGAACCGGAGGACAAAGAATATAAAAAAAAAAGATGGAATGTGGACAGTTATGCATTGACAACTAATAATCGATATATTTAATCCAATATTGGTCTCACCATCGATGGAACATAAAGAATTATGGACATTAAGAGAATATACGAAACGTCGATAATATTCTTTCTGTGTTTCTTGTTATTTTATTTCATGCGTTTTACATAGATAATTATGTAGCATATGAAACGGTTTTATGGTGAGGCGAGTATTGGCGGTGCTTTTGTTTTCTCTTCAATTTTTATATAATAAAAGGTCTTGAATGATCGATCTTAGTAAACAAAAAAATAAATAAATAAAATAAATCTAAGGGCTTCTTATAAGTCTTTGTATCACATATTTTTTTCTGTAGGCCTCATCAAGAAAAACAATGTTCCAAGTCTTACAAACTCGTCTTTTTTCTAAATTGTATTGCTTTTTTTTTATCTTTTCTATTTTCCCCTGTTGTTTTCTGAAAAAAAGAATGTGCTTCGGACTGCAATTTCCAATATACTGCATAGTTTGTTTTCTTAATAATTAAGTTGGTGTTTATAAAAGACTGGCTTTTTAGAAGGTTTTGCGGAGATCATATTCAAATACGTGATAATGTGATTCAATGCCTAATGTACGTATACCATATTTAGTTAGCACCAACGGATTTTTGCATGAAACTATGTATGCATATATATATATATATATTATATATATATATATATATATATATATATATATATATATGTTATGTATATATAATAGTTCGTTTAGGCTTCGCGAGATCAATAAACCGACGTAGAGCTCAATATACATATATTTCAGAACGAAATTTTGGTTGAGCATAGAGCGGTAATAAAGACAATCACTTATTTCTTTGTCATCTCTCTTTACTATTTGTGTGTATATATATATATATATATATATATATATATATATATATATATATATATAATACAGCGTACATTTAAACACATCAGGTGTCCTTCATAGGACTCTCTTACGCTAGAAGGAACAGTTAAAGTCAAAACCACTGTATTTTATGTGAATAATATATAGTCTATTGACAAATTTTTTATACGCTAGGCCACTGGTAGTAAAAATTACTAAAACCTTTATTACCCTGATATTATTAAATATACATATATATATAGGAAAGGGAGATATATGGTTGTTTATGTAGCTTTCTCTCTGCCTGCCTGCATGTATGTATGTATGAATGTACTCATGTATGTATGTATGTATGTATGTATGTACTCATGTATGTATGTATGTATGTTGTGTGTGTGTGTGTGTGTGTGTGTGTACGTATGTATGTTTGTATGTGTGTATGTATGTATGAATGTACGTATGTATGTATGTATGTACGTATGTATGTTTGTATGTGTGTATGCGTGTATGTATGTAGGTATGGGTTGTGTGCGGAAATGCACTTGTGTGTTTCCAATTAGTCTTTAAATGTGATTGAATTTACGGATGTTTTTTTAAAAATTCCATTTGTTCTATGTAGTGTAGCAACTAACATAATTGATGTTGCTCACCATCCGAGAATGACTAATGGTTCGCATGTCTCCTGGCCTAAGGACACGTAAAAATTAATTAATAAAACACTAATTAATTAAAATGGACGAAAAAACAGACTGTTAATATTAAATATAAAAATATTGAACTAAAATTAGTTATTGAGTCAAGCACAAAAATGCTATTCGCTCATCATGGGTGAGATAAAAACATCTTCATATATTTAATTTCGTTTATACGTTACACACGATTCATTACTGTTCAGTATAGTATGCTGTTTGGCACAAGATCCTATAAATCACTATACCGCCTTACCGAGGTTACGTAAACTACCAGGAAGAGGAGCCAATTTCGCCTACGTTCCTGAATAGTGACAAAGGATACATTGCGTTATATAGACATAGGGCCCCAAGGGCTCCAATGCTCATTAAAATACTTACCACACAGCCACTCCTATTTATTATTGCTTTATCATATCGATCCCAACCATATAAAAGCAAAGTCGAACTCGGCAGTATTTCACGTCAAAATTTAAAGGACTGGAAAATATACCGCTAAATATGTTTGTCTGACACGTTAGCGATATTACCATCTCGTTAACTTTGCAGTAACAGCTAACAATAATAATTTTTTTAGGATTTATACAATGGCTGAAATTTTGTGGAGCGTGACTGGTCGATCAAATAAACCTAATGTCCGATTGTTATTTATTTCATCGATCTGGAAAGGGTGAAAAGCAGACCTAACTTCAGCCGTGCTTTAAACTCAGAACGTAAAGAGTGAGAACAAATGATGCCAAGCATTTTTGCCCAACTTGCTAAAAATGCTGTTAGCAACTTGCCATCTAAAAAGCATAGAATAATTGTTACAATGGAACATGCTCATTCTTCAAGTGAGTTCTGCTTTCAAAGAATAATGTCGATCCATAATTAGCATAAAAATCTAGAATAAATTTATGAAATTAATCTTATGTTTTACAGCGATACAGTTCTCCGCCTTTTTCTCTCTTAATTATAACATTTGATGTAACTCAAAGTTGTCCATTATTCTTTTTTTAAAACATAATGTTCGCAATAATTTTGTGTATTTATTTAATTTTCCGTCTTAAAATTAAATTCAATGGCCCTTTACGAAGAAATACAACAGCTATTATCGTAGCGGAGAACTTTCTTGAAAATTAATGAAAAGAAATACAAAGAAAAAGATGAATAAATAAATATGTAGAAAAGACGAAACAAACATAAAAATCAATATTTATCTTTGAAATTTTTGTGTGCTCGTTAAAAGTATATTTCCTGCTAATTAGCAGGAAATACCTGGCAGATATTATAAATGAATTTGATACATAGGAGTAATTAGGAACTCATATTGTGTAAGTTCAAGGAAAGGGGTGATAACTTAAATTATTTATGGATCTCGATTTGGTTGTGAGTGGAAAACAACGTAAAAATTATCATTATTATTATTATTATTATTATATAGAATATATAAAACAATACGAAACTGTTGCTTGTGTGTGTGTGTATATGTATATATATATATCTATGTACATATATTTATATATACATATGTGTAAACATATACATATATATGCATATATACATATAAACATAGTTCATACATCCATATACAGACATACGTGTATATCTATATCTATATATATATATATATATATATATATATATATATATATATCTATGTACATATATTTATATATACATATGTGTAAACATATACATATATATATGCATATATACATATAAACAGTTCATACATCCATATACAGACATACGTGTATATCTATCTATATATATATATATATATATATATATATATATATATATAAATACAGATACATATAAACATAGTTCATAGATCGATATACAGACATATGTATATATACATATATATACATATATATATTTCTATATATATATACTGCTCTTGCTTGAATGCTGCTATGCTCCATGTTTGTGAAGCTCTGATTTACCAAATTTTATGTACTTGTTTTGTTTCTTTTATTTTCCTTTCTCTTTTACCTCGAGAAAAATAAGGGAAATAAAGGATGAAAAAAAAACAAAACAAATTAAGAGATAATCAAATAGGCTTTCAATTTAATTATTTTTTGACGGTTGTGTTTCTGAAATCATGCATAAGTTATAAAATATGAGTTGTTATTGCTTTCACGGTAGTTAAATATTTTAAATTATATAGATATCTGTAAAATGCATATTTCCTTGCTTATTCTCTCGAGCAGCAAAAACAGAATAAAAATAAAATTAAATACACGTACAAATATTGAATTTCCTCTCTACTCATTTACATGAATATGCATCAAGCACTTTCGTTATAAACTCGTTATAAACTCCTGAAAAGCATAGCAACCTTCTGTTATATAATAAATATCATAATAAATAATAGTGTAATAAGGTTGTCGCCTATGTTTTCAACAAATTCATACATGAATAGGCATTTCATAATTCTTTCTAATGTTTAGCACAAGGTCAGCAAGTTCCAGGGAAGGGGAAGTCTATTGCATCAACTTCAGTGGTCAACTTGTACTTTAGCGGTATCTGAACGCTGAACGTAACGAGTCAGAAGAAACGCATCTAAATATTTTGTTCGACGCGCTAACGATTCTGCCAACTGCTTGCCTTAATGTCGTTCAATAATAGTAATAAGGAATTAAAGCATAGCTATCTATACACATACGTACGTGCGAGCACACACATACACACACACACACACAATTATATCTTTGTTTTTCTAGGCTTTAGTACTCATAGCTATCTTAGTACATAACAAGGGATATGCGTGTTATACATACATTTCTGTGGCTCAATATTGGCCGAATTTTAATATACCCATAAAATTAATGAGCGGCAGATATTCCTGCTCCGGTGAGACGGATCCATCGCTGATTTGATGTAGTATATTTTATAATTAACTAGAATTTCATAAGATAATATGATGACAACATTTTGTAAACTTACGTCGTAAAAAAAAAATCCGTATAATGTTTTTGCTTACACCCACATTATCATCACAAGCACATACCTACACACGCACATATCTGCATCTGTATATATATGCCATGATAGATCCTTAGCCACTACACACATTTTTTTTCTCTCCTTGCTTCTCCCCTTGTTTTTTCTGTGTCCCTTTCTGTAAAAGAGCGTAGGCTCGAAACGTAAAATACTTTTTCTATTCATGAGCGTTATACTAATACATCTGTTCGTTTTCTACACCACCTGACTTCGTCTTTTGTTTTTTTCGTAAACTCTCTCTCTCTCTCTCTCTCTCTCTCTCTCTCTCTCTCTCTCTCTATATATATATATATATTATATATATATATATATATATATATATATATTTCATGTATCTATAGTTTGTGAGTGCATTCAGATGCAAGCACTAGCATTCTACTAAAAAATGCTAAACGAATTGTGTAGAGTAATTTCAGTGAGATAATTCTATCACCTGTATAACATACACCTGTTCACATGGAACATTTTGTGTGAGTGTGAGTAAATGTGTGTATATATATATATATATATATATATATATAATATATATATATATATATATATTGTGTGTGTATGTGTGCGAGAGTGTATATGTATATTTGTATGTTTGTGTGTGTATATGTTATGTTCATCTTCGTGTATCTAGCGAATGGCTTGTGCAGATTATATGAAATCAATGATTTTTGAAGCATTGAGAGGAGCTACTCGCATAATGTTTGAGAGCGTCTTAAAATGAGATTCCGATCGACATCAAACAAATCTGTCACTTGAATTCTTTTTTCTTCTTCTTTATAATACATTTAACAATGAAAAACATTAACGACACGTTTTGTTACTTCATTATATTTTATCGATGGATTTCTTTTGATTAATGTCACATTCAAAGAAGATATTTTGAATTCCCAGCTTCTCCTTGTCATCAGGCTGTCCTTTTAATTTCTTTGGTAAAAATGGCAAAAAAAAAATAAATAAATAAAGGTGAAGTGTCGGAGATACCGCAGAGAGCATTACAATATTTAATATTGATTTCCAGGGACAATACCTGGCGAAAATGATTTCACGATTTGATTAGTGTTAATGTTTTTCCCAAAAATATTAACACTTAATTGTGATAGTACTCTGAGAGTAAACAAGCGTATCGCTATGGCATTAATATTGATAAATCAGTGCAGAAGAACAGCAAACTCTCTTTTGAATTACACTCTATTCTTTTTAAAAAGAAGAATATGTTTTATTTCACAATGTTAACGATTTCTGATTGAAAAAAAAATAAAGGAGTAATGTTGCCAGTTGTTTATGGATATAACGCCTTTCATGAAAGCAACGCGTTAAGAAACTTGATCTTGGTGTAAACAACATCAATTATCACCTGCATTAAAACGTAAAATTCTTTCTTGACTATTCGAACAGAAAAGGAACTTTATAATATGTTGGTTTCAAGTTTTGGTATTTGGCCTGCAAGTTCGTGATGGGGGTAAGTCCATTACATCGCCCTTAGTACTCAGCTCGAAAAGATGAAAGGCAAAGCCGATCTGGGCGGAATTTGAACTCAGAACGTAAAGACAGGTGAAATGTTGTTAAGCATTTTGTCCGTCGCGCTAATGATTCTGCAAACACGCCACCTTTGCGAACTTTATAATATGTTCGTTTCAAATTATGGTATTAGGCCTGCAAGTTCGAGCTGGGGGTAAGTCCATTACATTGCCCTTGGTGCTCAGCTCGAAAGGATGAAAGGCAAAGCCGATCTCGGCGGGATTTGAACTCAGAACGTAAAGACAGGCGAAATGCCGTTGAGCATTTTGTCCGTCGCGTTAATGATTCTGCCAACACCGCCACCTTTGCGAACTTTATAACATAGCACTAGTCATTTTTTTTCGACGGCTTTACGTTACTGTAGACCCGAAGTTATTAAGTTATATCTGTAATCTACCACTTGATTGAAAATATATTAAAGCTGACCTCGATATAAAGATAAGAAATTAAAAAAAAAAAGGACAAGGGGGAAAAACACCGATCTAACTATACGACAGCAACTGGGTTGTTACATAGTGCTTACGAAAGGGAAAAACCTCGCCGCTTTCCTAAATTAGGTTTAACGTACAGTTATTTTTTGAACCGTTAGAAATTGCTTCTCTGTTTAACGAGATAAAAAAATATATATCTGTCATACTCACACACACACACACACACACACACACACACACACACATATATGTATGTATGTCATTGTTCAGTTTTGTTCCAAGATTTCTTGACAATAGAAAAAGAGCCGGTTTCTAACCTAGATCCAAGACCCCTTCATTGGAATTTCAACATCAACACTAGGGTATTTTTGTTTGTATGTGTATATATATATATATATATATATATGTGTGTGCGCAGATTTGTATTATGTATCTATTGTCATGCATATAGTTACATATATAGATATGCTCATGTATATTTAAATGATAAACTGCAAAGTTTTACAAATTTTTTACACTTCCAGGGATGGATTGGATTTGTAGTCTTTGACTTAGCTTTCTCCTTACCAATTTTGAGAAGGCTAATTTCTCAAGATTGGTATTTAGGCAGTGTGTTACATATTCCAGGGACCCAGTACGTAACTGGTACTTAATTTATCGAAGCCACAACCTCGGCGGAATTTGATCTAAGAACGTAAAAACAAACAAAATACCGCTAAGCACTTTTCTGACAGCTCACCACCTTACATCCATACACACATTATATATATATATATATATATATATATATAGAGAGAGAGAGAGAGAGATGTGTGTGTGTTTATGTTTTGTGCTTGTGTGTTAGCATGAGTAGGCGTTTAGTACTATCATAATATACTTATGTGACTTTCGGCATAAATTTGCTCAGAGCAATTTGCTATCGTGATTTCAGATTTTGTAAAATACTTTCTCAGTCTATCTCTGTCTGTCTGTAAAAATTATTTACATAGATATAAAGCCACCGAAATACAGGTTGCTCAAAATTATCTTATGTAAATTTACCCGAATTATGAAATTACCAAAAGGTAAGAAACAAACAGTCCATTTGATGTTTATTCACACCAGCTTTCCAAAATGATATTGTCTTCATGAAGAATCCATGAGTAGTGGCTGTGTGATATGAAGCTAGTTTCCCAACTACCTGGTTCCTGCTTCAGTTCTCCCGTGTTACACTTTGGCAAGTGTCTTTTTCTGTAGGTGAGGTCTGCACATATCACCATTTTTCCAGTGCCACATAGCACTTCCAGTGAATGGTTTGACAAATGACATCGACAGAGCGACACCTGTGCGGCATTGGCTTATAATGATATAATCTTCTAGACCAGAAGTACAACACTCAGATACTCTGTGAACTGTATATAGAGAGAAGCCGAAATGAAAGGACCATAAATCGCGTGAAACAGGTCTTATATAAGAGTGTCCTTCTCTGAGAAGGATCTTCTCACAGGAGCTAGGTGTTCTACATACCCAGTGGTTTTCTGGGTGCCCGACACAACCAACAGGATTTCTGAATACTTGTTATCAGATGGAATATCATCACATACGCTATTTAACCAATAACTGAGAGCCGAACAGGGGCTTCTGCTCCTGAGTAAGAGTCCTACTATCGGATGCACTGTAAAATCATACCGAGGATGATATACATACATGCATAAGCATATACATACATTCATACATACATACATACATAAGCACACACACACACACACGCATACATACATACATAAGCACACACACATACATACATAAGCACACACAGATATATATACATTCATACATACACATAAGTATATATATACCCATACAGTTAAATGCTGATTCCTTCTAGAATGGAGATGCCAACACTATAGCCCAAATGTGTTATTCCACGCATGTTTTCAGTTAAATGGATATACTCTTTACTCTATTACTTGTTTCAGTCATTTGACTGCGGCCATGCTGGAGCACCGCCTTCAGTCGAGCAATTCGACCCCGGGACTTATTCTTTGTAAGCCCAGTACTTATTCTATCGGTCTCTTTTGCCGAACCGCTAAGTGACGGGGACGTAAACACACCAGCATCGGTTGTCAATCAAAGCTAGAGGGACAATACACACACACAAACATATACATACACATACCTACATATATATACATATATACGACAAGCTTCTTTCAGTTTCCGTCTACCAAATCCACTCACAAGGCATTGGTCGACCCGGAGCTATAGCAGAAGACACTTGCCCAAGATGCCATGCAGTGGGACTGAACCCAGAACCATGTGGTTGGTAGGCAAGCTACTTACCACACAGCCACTCCTGCGCCTATGTTCCTTTAAAAAAAATATTCCGTCGGAGAATCTATCCCTTGGCCATTCATATGTTCGATTCATACGTTTATATACTTACACACACACACACACACACACAACTTGAATAAAAAATAGATGAGTTTTTGTTTATTATAAAATAGTTTGTTCGCAGTAATTAAAAGTACATTTACAACAGTATGTGTATGAAGCGAAACTGTGAAATAAGACATTGTAAGGAACTGGACAGAAAGGCCAACAAAAAACAAACAAAAAAACCAAGAGAAAGCGAAAGTGTTCGCGAACATTCTATCTACTTCCAGACAGTATAGGACATACAGGGTTGAAACTGATGACACATATGTGAAAAAAAATTATTTTTGAATTCTGGCAAGGAATTGAAATCTAAAGCAATAAATAAAAAAATAATGCAAATTAAAATACAAAAAATCAATAAGAGAAAAATTTTCAATTAAGCATTAATCAACCTAACGTCCAACAGACATTTATTAGTATTGTGAAAATAATGGCACGCTTTTCAATTGAAATTGTGTTTTGTTAAATTAACACGGCGCAATCTAGTTTATCTGATATTTGATGAGATACGATGTGTAGGGTAAATAATTAAAAGATTTTTTTAAAAAATGAAAATTTAGGAAAAATCAACGATAAAAAATGTGAAAGCGACTGGTCAGACGTTGTTGTTGATATATTATTTTTCTATTCATTTTTGTTCGGTTTCGCGAGCTGGAGATAGTAGAAAGGAAGTCGGAGGTTTATCATTTTAAATATATTATCAAATATTTTAATATTTAATATTATCTAGGCCATTGGCGACTGGAATTAATCTTAAATTTTGAGATGTAATTCATGATAAATATTATAATGGTATTTGTGTGAGTACATATCACACACGCGACCACACTTATACATCGCCTACACACGCAGACAATTTTATATATATATATATATATATATATATATATTTATTTATTTATTCACACATAGATGTACGTGTATAATATATATCTCTATATATTTATCTATTTATTATTCACACATAGATGTACGTGTATATATATATATATATATATCTATATATATTTATCTATTTATTTATTCACACATAGATGTACGTGTATATATATATATATCTATATATATTTATCTATTTATTTATTCACACATAGATGTACGTGTATATAATATATATATATATATATTTTATTATTTATTTATTCACACATAGATGTACGTGTATATAATATATATATATATATATATATATGGATATGTGCCTTTGTTTGTATGTATGTACATATGTATTTATATGAGTATGTATGCCATTAGCTTGCTATCGAATATCCTCTTTGTGGGAGTGAATAAGGCCATATGTGTATGAAATCATTTCAGAGATTTGTTAACAATATATCTAAAGATTGCTGTAATAATTCGTCATGATTTAATTTCAAGCGATGTACAGGCCGTGGATAACAAAAAATCCAATCTCTTAACATTGTATTGTTGTGGTAGTTAGCAAAAAATTTCCTAATATTTTTTGTCTCCACATATCAAGCATGTGATGGAATGTAACTGTGAAGTCCCTCAAGTTTTGGTGATTCGTAAATTTTGCAGTGGAGTGTGTGCGTGTAGGAGGAAGAAGCATATGGCACAAATGTCCACAACGAATAGGTCAATGGTTTGATGGCTCACTAGTAGAAGAAATTTTACCCTGATATGTGGTAGGGGCATGGTCGAATTGCTTAGTATTTCTCTTCTGCTTCAT
>NC_043017.1:29470369-29482869 GCF_006345805.1 Octopus sinensis
ACCAACGTGATAAATGCAGGGGTCAGTTACTTGACAATATTACATACATCAAATACGACTCGTATCAGATTTATTAAACGATTCTCCAAGTGCAACCCATCATTGTTACAGCCAACCATGCATAGCATATGCATGACCCCTTCCTATATCGAACTCCCACTGCCAAGAGAGATTAGTGATACGATCTTCCATTATGCTTATTTAATATAGGTGTACTCATGCCAAAGAAACCTCGAGGGACTTTTTAATCAGAAGGTAACGGGAAGTGTCTCAATAACTTTACGAATGTTGTCGGCCGTTTGATCGATTCTGTCTAAAGATAATTATGTTGGTATATAACTTAGACGTAGGCTCTGTATTATGTGTAATGCTGTCATCGATTTTATCGATCATACTATCCGACTGATATTGATTTGTTCGATCACTGGAGGATGAAGAACAAATGCGACCTTAGTATGTTTTAAGCACCAAATGTTTCGTGTAGAGAGGGATGAAACTTATTGTAATTTGCGATGATATAAAAACACAAGAAGGAAAATTTGGAATATACGTCAAATATTTTGGCTATTTGTTTTGCCTTTGGGAGAAGTGGAATCGGACGCTTTCACACGAAGAAGTTTTATATTTGCTCTATCGAAGGGATAGCTCCACACCACCAAAAATTAGAATCTGCGCCGGCCCAAAGTTTACAAACCTAGCCAACCTAATTAACTGACTATTTAATAATCCATTGATTATTACTACTGAGCTGTTCCACTTGCTGCTTCTGCGAATTCTACTGCTGCTACTACTACTACTACTAATACTACTACTATTGCTACTACTCCTACTATTGCTACTACTACTACTACTACCACCACCGCGACTGCTACTACCACTACCACCACCACCACTACTGCTACTACCACTACTGTTACTACTACTACTACGTAAATATTTCACTCATTTACGTATCCAGTCAGTTGCGTACATGCTGGGGCAAGCCACACAGCTTTGTCGACTTTATTAAGCAACAAATTACAAAGCATAAAATATCTGATATCTTTATAATAATTTAGGAAAAGGAAGAGAAAACTATTCTTGACGAATACAGATTTCTCCTGGAGTAATGTGATATTTCTATGTTACCATGAATTTTAACATATACAATTTTAAAATACCTTGATATGTGTAATGATATATATGGTATCATACAAAGCGAAATGACACGAAACTTATACTCTTTTACTATTTTATTTGTTTCAGTCATTTGACTGTGACCATGCTGGAGCAACGCCTTTAGTCGAGCAAGTCGATTCCAGGACTTATTCTTTGTAAGCCAAGTACTTATTCTACCAGACTCTTTTGCAGAACCGGTAGGTTACGGGGTCGTAAACACACCAGCATCGGTTTCAAGCGATGCTGGGGTGACAAACACAGACACACAAACATATACACACCCATATATATATATATTATATATATATATATATATATAATATATATATATACATGTATACGACGGGCTTTTTCAGTTTCCGTCTGCCAAATCCACTCACATGGCTTTGGTTGGCTCGAGGCTATAGCAGAAATCATTTGCCCAAGGTGTACGCAGTGGGACTGAACCCGGAACCATGTGGTTCGTAAGGAATCAACTTACCACACAGCCATTCCTACGCCTATAGAAGATATCTGTTTTGATTAAGATCTACCTTCAACAGGAATGCCGATTGGTAATAGGAAACGATTTGAAGTAATCATTGAATCATATATAGCACCAAATGATATCAAGCTTCCTTTTACTTTAAACAAGCACCAATTTCATTATTTCCAAAAGCCATTAACAAATGACGAAGGAGTCGTTCGCTCATCTTGAATATAGCTGCTTCGTCCCCTCCTTTATCGAGTCATACATCTGCATTTAAAATGCATAGTAAAACAGGGATTAAAAATAATTTAAGGTTTGTACTCTGAGAATTAACGTAACTAAGGAAAACTTTTTGAAAACAAAAGTTTTATAAAAATCATATCACAAAAGAAAAACAAAACAAAATATATAAAAAATAAAGCACCAGAATGGACCCTGCTTTCTAAATACTGTCATGAAATATTTTCTTGCAACCATCAGGATTTTCTATGAGTTTGTTGATATTTAAAGCCAACATTTTTCAATGAAAATTTCATTACATTTAAAAGATAAATTTTTATTTTGTTAACTACATTTATTTTAATTTTCAAAACATTCAAGGAAGATAAACATATTTGATATCATTATATACGGCAAGGGTACACTACTACGGTATATTTAACCTACAGTAAATATCTTACACTTAATTTTCATGCATGGAATAATGACATAACGTATCAAAAACGATTTTACCATGTGACGGGTAATCATAGTATAAGGGTTCCTTATTGATGATGAAAGCCGAATATAATGGCTTTATTTTGATTTTTGTAATTACTTCGCTTCGTTAAAATATGTATAGAATTCTTCAAACGTAATAGAAAATTTGCATATCTATATTCATCCCTTCAAAATTGATATAAAACTGCATAAACAAAAAGCAGTGAATTTGTCGGTTTTAAACTAATTCAGAAATTTGCATTTTATCATTACACAAGGTCAAAAAGCTGTAATGTAATGCAAAATTCAAGTATTACTTTCTTTTACGCAAAATCATTTACGCCTTAACTGCATGCGAAGGTAATATGATATAGCTGATAAAACTGGAAACATGAATTCATCTTTCATATTTGGTATCTGGCAAGCTGGATATAATGATTTATCCACTTTATATAATTTTTCTTCAAAAAGGATGGTAGTTGTTGAAATAGATAAAGCAAAGGAGAAAATGCTTTGTGATATTTAGTTTAATTTATTTTATAACATTGGAGTACAAGGGCTAATTAAAAGAACTAAACACCTCATAAAATTCGTGTTCTTGTATCAGTTTTAGGTATTACGTTACTCTTTTTTTTCTCTGTTACAACCACCTCGAGCACTCATAATATTCACAGGAGTGCGTGAATGCTCGTGCGTGAAAGGGATATAGAAATAGATAGAGGGTGGCGAGCTGGCAGAAACGTTAGCACGCTGGGCGAAATGCGTTGCCGTATTTCGTCTGTCGTTACGTTATGAGTTCAAATTCCGCCGAGGTCGACTTTGCCTTTCATCCTTTCGAGGTCGATAAATTAAGTACCAGTTACGCACTGGGGTCGATGTAATCGACTTAATACCTATGTCTATCCTTGCTTGTTCCCTCTATGTTAAGCCCCTTGTGGGTAGTAAAGAAATAGGTATAGAAATAGATTGGTAGTTAGATAAATAGATAAGGAGAGATCAACAGAGAGAAAGAGAGAATGAGAAAGAAAGGGAGAATAATAATAATAAGAAGAAGAAGATGAAGAAGAAAATTCGAAAATTTAATTTGCTGTCTGCTTGGGGTAGAGACCAAAAAGGAAGATAGAGTCAGGCTTATTATTAAATTCATGTTGAATGGAATTTGTTTCATTCGATGGTTCAATAAGCCCTCAGGTGAAACTTAGACTCTCAGGCAATAGGAATGATGTGTATGCATTCATGTGTATGTGTGTATATATATGCATGTATATATGAATATCAGTATGTTTGTACGCATACACGTACGTGCCTACCTACCTACCTACATATACAGACAGGTAGATAGACAAATAGATAGAAATACAGAGAGACAGACAGATAGATAGATATATAGATATAGATAGACAGATAGATAAATAGATAGAAAGATAGATATACACATAGACAGATAGGTATATACATGTAAACATAGAGTTAGGTAGACGTACAAATGGATAGATAGTTAAAAGTTCTTGTAAAATTCTTCATCAGACATATATTGAATACTTCAATTTGGCACCCTTTAACCACAAAATTATGCATTAAAAAACCATATATTAACTGTTAGAGACAGATGAACCCTGAAACTTGGTTTTTCAGCTTCAAACACTACAAGCTGCGTCAATCGTTCATATGATTAAGCACCCCAAAAGCATACATCATATGAGCGAACAAAATTTGGTCAGCAGCGGCGGATAACATTAATGTATCTCGTGATTTCAGCATGACTGGCACTTCATCAGAGACAACACCCTTGATAGGGAATTCGGAGGTGGGGCATCTTAATGCCATTACATGGTTTCTCGATACAATTGTCGTAGACTACAGCGTTTGAAGCAGCACAAGTAGTTTAAGATGGAGACGAAAAATAAATAAAATAAATAAATAAATACACGCACACGTTACATCATGAAGCTAGAAGTAATGACGTATCTAGTACTTGCTATGTCGATGATAATGATAACTGAGAAGATTATGATGATGAAGAAGATCAACGTAAGGTCTCTGAAATTGATAATACCATTACCAATGATGATGATAAGGATGATGATGACGACGACCATGATGATGATGACAATGATGATGATGTGGATTTACATGATGGTGATGATGATAATGAGGAAGACGATGACACCAATGATGATGATAAGGATGATGATGACGACGACCATGATGATGATGATGATGTGGATTTACATGATGGTGATGATGATGATGATGAGGAAGACGATTACACCAATGATGATGATGATGATGATGATGATAATAACAATGATGATAATGATGATGATGATGAGGATGATCATGACGATGAGTACGACGATGGTGATGATGACGATGCTGATGATGATGGTTTACATGATGGTGATGATGATGATGGTTTACATGATGGTGATGATGATGATGATGATGAAGACGATGAAACCAATGATGATGATGATGATGATGGTGTTGATGATGATGATGATGGTTTACATGATGGTGATGATGATAATGATGAAGACGATGAAACCAATGACGATGATAATGATTAGGATAATGACAATGATGATGATGATGATGATGCTGACTGTTAAAATTATTTATTTATTCATTCATGTCAGCGATGTGTTCTTCTTGTCCACCGGCATTTCATCTCGGCCAAGAAGTCTCCGTGGAATAAGCCATGGACATGATGGAGAATAAAGATTAAAAAATTACACATATATATATATATATAATATATATATATATATATATACATATATATACATATACATATATATAATATATATACATATATATACATATACATATATATACATATATATACATATACATATATACATATATATATATATACATATATATATATATATATATATATATATACATATACATATATATATATGTATGTATATATATATATATATACACACCATTAGGAAAAAAACACATAAAATTGAGAATTCTTCGTGATAGAAAAGTAAAATTTCTTCTGCTGAAGGCGATTTTCAATAACAACAACACCAACAACAAATAAATAAATAAATAAATACAAAATGCAAGAATAGAAGAAAAAAAAGCAAAAAATAAAAAATTAAAAAAAAAAAGCGGAAAGCAAGAATCAAAAACCAACGAAATATCAGAAAAAAATTCAAGACTAAAACGGATGGCGAATAATGTTAATCTTTGTATGACAACGTTTTGGATGGAGGAAAGAAAAAACAGAAGCAAACTGATATGATAATCATCATCATCATCATCATCGTCGTTGTCAGCGTTACTGTCATCATCAGAATTGTCAGTGGCGTCGTTGTCGTCGTCGTCATCATATTTTTATCAGCGTCATCAAAATCGCTTCAAACTTTGCCGTTGTAACCTCTCTAAAATAAAAATACAAAACGTCATCATCATCATCATGGTCGTCATCATCGTCGTTGTCATTGTTGTCATCGTTGTCATCATCATCATCGTCGTCGTCGGTATGATTAGCGTCATCAGCATCATCGTCGTTGTCATTGTCGTCAACATCATCATCATTATCATCATCACCATCGCTCTCGTCGTCATAATCATCATTATAATTGTTGTCACCGTCATCATCATCATCGTCATCATCGTTGTTGTTGTCATCATTATCATCGTCGTCCTCGTCATCATCACCGTCGTCGTTGTCGTCATCATCGCCGTTGTCATCATCATCGTCATCGTCATTGTCATTGTCGTCGCCATCATCGTCATCATCATCATTGTAGTCGTCATCATCATATCATCGTTGTTGTCGTCATTATCATCATTACCGTCGTCGTTGTAGTCATCATCACCATCATTAACAGTGTTGTCATTGTCATCGTCAACATCATCATCATAGTCATCGTCGTCGACACCCTTGTCATTGTCGCCGTCGCCGCCATCATCATCATCCCCATCGCCGCCACAACCTCAACCATAAACATTGCCGCAATTATTATCATTAGAAACACCACAACGCCACCATTTTGTACAACCGTCAGCTTCACCATAATCGCCATTACAGAAGAGTTCTGGCAAATTTTCTGTCTTTGTCTCTCTCTCCTTCTCCTTCTCTCTCTTTCTCTCTCTCTCATTCCCTTTTCCTCTTCCTCTCTTCATCTCCCCTCTTATTCGTCTCTATCTCACGCCCGCCTCTCTCTCTCTCTCTTATATTTCGCTGCCAATATTTCTACACCAATATTTCGTTATTTTTCAAATGTCTGACTTGCTCTTTGGTTTTTTCTCTCTTACAATTATCCACTGCACTAAAAAAAAAAACAAAAAAAAAAACGAGAAAAAAAATAGAAAAGAAAAGAGAGAAAGGAAGCGAAATTGCTGCTTAACTCTTGGGAGCGACGCAAAAGAAAAACGTAAAAACCAAATCGGAAACGATGTATCGGCGAGATGTACTCAGCTCCTGTTTATACATCGCTTCGTATTTAGTTTATACATATAGTCTGCTGCAAGGACATATAATTTGTGATATTTTACGTGTGTTTTTAGTAGTAACTATGATCGGAAATAGCACAAAAGCGTCCCAGCTTAACCAACAAGTCAATATATCGTTTAATAAAATGTTAATTCATATAAGATAGGTATAACTTTTTATAAAATTTTGCATGTTTCTTTTACCAAGCGAATTTGACGTCATACACGACTATCCCTGCCTCCTCTTCTCTTCCCCTCTTATTATATATATATATATATATATGCTTTCGACATATATACATTACATGCGAACTCTTTAACAGATCTTTTTGTAAACACCTCGTTGAAAGGCAATTCGTCCGTTAATTACATCTCATTTCGACGCACAAGGCAGTAAACTTATTTTTCTCCGAGAATTTTACATTGAATTATAAATACGTAGACGGGAATATTTATAAGTATATATATATATATATTATATATATATATATTTATAAGTATATATATATATATATATATATATATATATATATATATATATATACCGTCACTTAGCGGTTCGGCAAAAGAAACCGATAGAATAAGTACTGGGCTTCCAAAGAATAAGTCCCGGGGTCGATTTGCTCGACTAAAGGCGGTGCTCCAGCATGGCCGCAGTCAAAATGACTGAAACAAGTAAAAGAATAAAAGAAAAAGAATAAAAGAAAGAATATATATATATATTTATTTATATGTATATATAAATACATATGAATTTTTCAATTAAATGGAGCCGCTTGAAACGGTCGTACTGCATTGCTACTTGATATCCTGTTGCTTACTTGATATATATATATATATATATATATATATATATATATACATGCATACAAACATACAGACACACACACATACTCACGCACACACACACGCGCATATATATTTCGTTTTGGGATTTGGTTTGCAAGATTCTTTATATGAGTTCGTGTGTTGAAGCATATTCTATTGTGTCTGGGGAGAGTTATTTTCTTTTTGTGCCTTATAAAGCTCAAAAAGAAAATGATTCTCTCCAGATACAACAGCGTATATATATATATATATTATATATATAGGTGGATGCAATGTCTACCTCGGCGGAATTTATGCTCAGATCGTAAAGACTGATGATATAACGCTAAGCATTTTATCTGTCGTGCAGATGACTCAGCCAGTTCATTGCCATTTAGGTGGCGGTTGGCTGTGTGGTAAGGAAACTCGCTTTGTCACTATAAGGCTTTATTTTCAAACGCACTGCACGGTAACGCGGATAAAATACTTCTATCTTAGGCTAGACTCGACCAACGCCTTCTGACTCAATTTGCTTGACTTTGGACCGCGTATAAAAATGAACACCCACCCCTACACACACACACATATACACACATGTAAAGAAACTAAATGCATTTCATCGTTTCGTTATTTCTATTTCGGTTTTGGCATTTACATGTTACCCTCGAATTATTATTATTATTTTTTTTTTCATTAATAAGACAAAACGCATGAATAATATTCCCCAAGATAAAGACGTGATCCGGCAGAATCTTTAGTACGGTGGTTATAATGCTTAGCGGCATTCCGTCCATCAATACGTTCTGAATCAAAAGTTCAATTTTGTCTTTCACCAATTCGGTGTCGATAGATTAACAACCTTGCCCCCCTGCTCTGACATTGCTGCATTTATGTCAAAATTTGCAACATATATTTACCAAGGAGCATTATGCCACAAAATTTTGGACTTGGACATGCCTGAAATTCCTGTCATTATATTTATATGGAAGCCAATATGGGTAAAACAACACCAAGAATAAGAAAAAATTAGAGAACATAATCTTTCACGCATGATCTTTACTTTTCTCTCATTATCATCCACAAACAAGTCTTTATGTAGTCGTGATCTGAAAGAACTAGCAGCCACATTGATTTTGACCACACAATACTCCCACAGCTAAAAGGATAAAATATTTTGGTCAGCATAATTAGTTAGCTGGGGACAAGTTTACTACGGAATACCTTCCGTTTTTGTAGTTACTGCTCTTTTCCAATCATCCCCAAATGTGATTTTAAGTAGTGGTATAATTTTCTTGAGATTACAATTAAATTTCTTGATAATTCGCACCATTCTACTTTAGAAAACAATGTAGGAACATATTACTCAATATAATTAAATGCAGGTGAAAAAAAGCGGTTAGTCTTAATTGGATCTAATTATAGGTCTTTCCCATAATGGATAACCTGAGTCCAAAGTAACGACACACATTCTCTTAAAATTCTCTCAAATAAACATTCTGTGGAATATTTCCGGGTGTTCGACCTGAGAAACTTCCGCTAAATGTCTATCATATTATCTGAAAAGAGGAAAGACATTTGATAATATGTTCCAACGGGTTAATTCGTTTGCCTTTAGGTTCTGAGTTCAAATTCCGCGGAGGTCGACTTTGCTTTTCATCCTTTCGAGGTTGAGAAATTAAGTACCAATTGCGTACTGGGGTCGATCTAATCGACTGGCTGCCTCCCCTAAACTTTCGGTCCTCGTGCCTAAGAGTAGAAAAGGATATATTCCAACGGGCATAAGATTTAGAAGATCAGAAACATCTTTGAGTATAGATGTATTTCACTGGAACAGATCCCGAGTGAAACAGCAACGTCAACAACAAAACCAACAACAGCAGCAAGGTGTCCAACAAGAACGCCACTCTATGCCTCGTTATTAATGTATTAAATAGCCTTTCTCTTCTTATTCACTTTGTTCTCTCTATTATGCTTAAATATTTCAGCCACAAACTGTCACGTTGTCTCTTTTCATTTCTCTTAGGGTTTCTCATTCGTGATCATTCTTCTTCTTCTTTTGTTGTCGTTGTTGCTGATGTTGTTGTTGTTCTCGTTCTTGATCTTCTTCTCCGTTTTCCTTTTTTCTTCTTCTCCTCCTTTCCCTTCTTCGGTTTCTTTTTTTCCTTTTCTTCTTCGTTTTATTCTTCCTCCTCTTATTCGTTTTCTTCTTCGTTTTCTTTTTTTCTTTTTCTTCTTTGTTTTCTTCTTCGTCTCCTTCGTTTTCTTTTTTTTCTTTTTCTTTTCCTTCGTTTTCTTCTTCTTCGTTTCCTTCATCTCCTCCTCCTGCCCCTTTATCTCCGCCTTCTACACATTATCCTTCTTCTAATCATTCCACTTCATTCCGCCCCCCCCCCGTCGTCGCACTCTCCCGCTTTATATCCATAGATTCCAGCTGCCCCTTCAGGCACTTACTCTCCTTATATTTCTTCACGCTTTTATTATTACCAATTTATTAGATAATTATTCAATAAATAAATAAACTTATCTCATCATTGCTTATTTATTAATTATGTAATTAGTTAATATTAAATTTTAAATGAAATGAAATTAGTGCATGCAATATAATTATCAACATGTCCCCACCCGCATCCTCACAAAATGCCACCCGCATCCTCACCAAATGCATTTGTATTCATGATTTCACATCAACTATCTTGCGAAACGGATTCTTCTGGAATCTGTTTTAACCCATTAATTTCTACAATGCACGGCTGGGTGGTTAGGGTGTTGCTCTCACGATGGCAGAATCGTGGTTCCATTTTCGAACCTGTGATGGGCAGTGTTCTTGAGCAATACAATTCGTTTCACGTTGCCGCAATCCATTCAGCCGTAAATTGCTAACCGTGCGTCGGAGTAACGTTCGGTTCAAGGGGGATCTTGGCTTACCCACCTAACCAGAGGGGTGGCATTATTCGAAAACTAAAACAATATAAGGAAACGTATTGTGACCAGCATCTGATAATCTGGTCGATACAAGTGCATAGTGATATCTACAATCATTTATGAGGTTAGAAATCAACCCCAACATATGACTGGTACATCACACTACCGACCCCCTTTCCTATGTATCCTCATCGCAGTCGTCGTCTACTCTCTATTTCTGCATCACTCAACTTCAATCTCTTCTGCAACATTCGTGATTTCTGTTCGATTAGAAATTTTCCAATTATCAAAGTCTCATATATTTAGTATCTTGATCTCTTCATTTCATTTCTTCTCGAAATGACAGACACCGACATATGTACGTACGCTCACAGACATATACGCACAATTGCACAAAATACAACGTATTCTCTCCCTCTCTACCAAATTGTCTGTCCTTGCTTGTACACGTTTATTTTCTTATGTTTTTCTCTTTCAAAATCTTGAGCTGACTTCCTTTCATACATAATTATTGCTCTGCTTCGTTCTCTGCCTCTCCGTCAACTACTCCCGCTCTCAGTGCATTAATTCTCATATCTAGGTTACAATAAACGTCACAGGAAGTCGTTAATGAGTTTAGCAGCCATTTTTCTTTCCCATTATTTAAACAATTAAATGATATTCTCACGCAAAAAATTCGCCCTAACATCAATTATGTATGTATGTATATATGCATGCATGTACGAATTTGAACACGTATGTACATACGTATTATGCATGTATGTATGCAGGCGCACACTAACACACATGCACGTACATTTAAACAATATATATATATATATATATATATATATATATATATATATATATATATATATATATATATGCATGCATGTATGTATATATATTTTCTACTCTAAGCAAAATGCCCGAAAGTTTGGAGGAGGGGACCAGTCGATTAGATCAACCCCGAAAAGATGAAAGGCAAAGTTGACCTCGGCGGAATTTGAACTCAGAACGTTTCTGCCAGCTCACCGCCTTATATATATATATATATATATATATATATATATATATATATATATATATATATATATATATATATATATATATCGCATGCAAACTACATGACCTAGTGGTTAGGATGATGCACCTATGATCGCAAAATCTTATTTTAGAATTCCAGGCCAACTGTAGTGTTGTGATCTTGAGTAACACGATTCATTTCACGGTCTTTTGCAATTATTTCGATAGCTGACGTGCGGCATATTTAATCACCAGCAAATGCAATATCAATTTGGAGGGAGTGAACATCAATTTGATGGAGGAAGTGAGCTTATATGAATAAAAAAAATCAAATGATGCGTGTGGTTGTTCAGTCAGAAATTGTGGAGTCCTAAAACATCGTATAACGACAGAGACTCCGTTATGTATATGTCCATTAACAGCATCGCTTTAAATGATAAGGAGGATAATATTCATTATTAGGAACAAATTTACATCTACTAAAATAAACTGGTGTGAATGCAGTGAAGTTCATTGTACCGTTTTTATACACACATTTACACGCACACATACTCACACACACACACACATATACTCATACACACACATACTCATACACACACATACTCATACACACACACATACTCATACACACATACACACACTCATACACACACACATACTCATACACACATACACACACACACACACATACTCATACACACATACACACACACACACATACTCATACACACATACACACACACACACACACACACTCATACACACATACACACCACACACACACATATATATATATATATATATACACATATATATATACCCTTCTCACTAGCTCTCCTGTGTGAACCTCCTGTCCGGCATTCGCCATGATAGATCGCTAGCCACTGCACATTCTCTCTATATTTATTTTCTCACCTTGTTTCTTTCTGTGGAAGAGCGTAGGCTCGAAACGTTAAAGACAATTTTACTTCCCGCTTGT